>NC_081186.1:90641146-90950117 GCF_029867415.1 Vicia villosa | reverse complement strand
CAATGGCAGTATATTTTAACATAATACAATACATGTATGTATGTGTCCCATAACTAGTCATACGAGACTGAACATTTGCAGCACTTGTATCAAACTTGAATACTGATAAGCCATAATGAATAGAATCAACAATCTCTTTCCGGTGCTATAATTTTTCACAAAACATCAAGTATAATTAAAACAAATACATAGTAACTCAAGTTTCTTTCACTGTCAGATAGTTGGGATGTTATTAATACTATGAAGCTGCAATTAGCTTCTATTGGAGTGTTATTTTAGAAAAGTGTATGTAGCATTGAACATCGATATGACACCCCATTTTATTTTGGATTATACCGTTTTATCTCAAGACAATGTATACAACACATTAGAAAGGAGTTAGAAATGATAAAGTCCGTTGGTTGTGACAAAACAACATGTGGTTGCTTCATTAAAACAACCCATGGGTTATCTTGTGCGTGTGAACTTGCACGGTATCAAATACAGGGAGAGCCTATTCCGTTAGACTTAATACATGTATTTTGAAAAAAATTATTCATTGAAGAGCATGTTAATTCGTAATTCCTTGTGTCGAAGCGGGTTGTTGCTCGAACACAAGGTGTGTCGAAGTGTGTAACAGTTTGTTACACATAAGTTTGTTTTTTTAAATCTAGATAGATTTGATTTAGATTTAAAATAGATTTGATTTGATTTAGTTCCAAAATAGGTATTTTGGGCTTTTATAGTTTTGGGCTTTGGCTTAAGGAGAAAGCTAACCTAAATCTATAAATAGGGAGTAACCCTCATTATTTGTAATCAAGTCCTTATCTTGTATTCACAGAAGTTGCAGTTGCAAGTGAATAACAGAATTTCCACAGATTGTGGGCAGAAAGAAACTCTGCAGAAAATACTTTCTTCTCTTTTAATTTCCGCAAACCCTAATCCTACTTTTGTTCTTATTTTCTTCATTGTCATCTTTAACGATAAGGAATTACTCAAAGGTTTGAGAGTCTAATTCCAACATCTGGTATCTAGAGCTCCAGTTAATCGATTCAAGGCAAGAAGAATGGCGATGGCAATGAATCATTCGAATGGGCATTTTCCAGTAACACTTCCAATTCTGAAAGGAGATAACTATGAGAATTGGTGCAAGCAGATGAAAGTTGTATTTTGTTGTCAAGATCTTTGGGATCTTGTAAAAGAAGGGATAGAACCGCTTGTAGAAGGTGCGAAGGAGGAAGAAAAGGCTGCACATAAAGATTGAAGAAGAAAGATTTTAAAGCTCTCTTTATAATCCATCAATGTCTGAGTCCAGATAATTTTGAAAAGGTTAATGATATAGAATCTTCAAAAGAAGCTTGGGAGATTCTTGAAAAATCTTTTGGAGGTGCAGAAAAGGTGAAAGAGGTGAGGTTACAAACTCACAAGAGAACGTATGAATTGCTTCAGATGGAAGATAGCGAAAGCGTAACTGATTTCTTCACCAGGGTTACGAAACTAGTGAATCAAATCAAGACATGTGGAGAAGTATTAACAACAAGAGCTGTTGTTTCAAAGATCTTGAGGTCGTTATCCCCTAAGTTCGATCACATCGTGGTAGCCATAGAGGAATGGAAAGATTTGTCGAAATTAACAAAAGAAGAGCTTCAAGGGACACTTGAAACTCATGAACAAAGAATGGCTGAAAGAGCTGCAGGCAAGTCGAAGAGCGATGTGGCTCTGCAGGCTCAGTCAGCAAACAAAAAGAAAGGCAAAGGAAGCTGGACTAGAAATAAAAGTAGAGGTGGCTACAACAATTCGACTGATCGAAATCAGCAAGAAGGAAATTGGTCGAATTATAGAAAGCCCTCTTACCAAGGCAACCAAAGAGGTGGTGCTGCAGGTAGAGGAAGAGGTGGTGGTCGAAAGCCTGACAAGAGTCACATTCAATGTTTCAATTGTCAGAAGTATGGTCACTATTCGACAGCTTTCCAGAAAAGAATAAAAGTCAAGAAAGTGATGCAAAGCTTGCAAAACAAGAAGAAGAAGAAGAGATGTTGCTGATGGTCACAACAAAAGATGAAGATAAATTCAAGGACCAATGGTACTTGGATTCAGGATGCTCATTGCATATGTATGGAAGAAAAGATTGGTTTGTCAACATAAAACCCTCAATAAAGAACATGGTGAAATTTGCAAATGACAATACTCTAGCAGCTGAAGGTATTGGTGATGTAATGATTACGAGGAAAGATGGAAAGAGGTCAGTAATTTCCAATGTGTTGTACATACCAGGCATGAAGAGCAACTTACTCAGCATTGGGCAGTTGGTCGAAAAGAACTACAAGGTTTTGATCAAAGACAAGATGATGAGAGTTGTCGACGCAAGTGGGAGGTTAATCTTGAAGGCTCCTATGTCATAGAATATAACCTTCAAGATCGAACTCAATGTGATGGAGCACGAGTGCCTTGCAACTGCAGCTAGCAGAGATGAATGGATATGACACTATCGACTAGGCCATCTCAACTTCAAAGACATCAGAGACTTGAAAAGAAAGAATATGGTTTCAGGACTGCCAGAAATCGACATTCCAAACAAGGTATGTGTGCAGGCGAAGCAGCACAAGAATAGCTTCAACAAGGATGCAGGAAGCAAGTCGAAGGCAGTCCTTGATGTCATATACTCTTATGTATGTGGACCAATCTAGGTGGATTCGAATGGAGGTAACAAATACTTTGTTACATTCATAGATGATTTCAATCGAAAACTATAGACTTACCTGATCAAGAAGAAAAGTGAAGTGATCGAGGTATTTGTCAAGTTCAAATCTATGGTTGAAAGACAAAGTGGTCGAAAGCTCAAGGTTTTAAGAACTGATGGTGGTGGAGAATAAGCGTCGAAAGACTTCGACATGTTATGTGATAAAGAAGGGATTGTGCATGAGGTGGTGCCACCCTACACTCCACAGCAGAACGGAACTGCAGAAAGGAAGAATCGAACCATCATGAATATGGTGAGAAGTATGTTGAAAGGAAAGCATTTACCTAAAGAATTTTGGGGAGAAGCAGTGTCGACTGCAACATACATTCTAAACAGATGTTCGACGAAGAAGCTAGAAGGAATTACTCCAGAAGAATGTTGGTCTGGTGTGAAGCCTAGCTTGAGTCATCTGAAGGTATTTGGATCTATAGCACATAGACATGTGCCAGATCAGTTAAGAAGAAAACTTGATGACAAGTCGAGTCAAATGATTCTTATAGGATATCACTCGACTGAAGGATACAAGTTGTTCGACCCAGTGAACAAGCAAGTAGTGATCAATAGGGACATGATCATAAATGAGCTTAAAGAATGAGATTGGACTGAAAATGTCAAGAAGGATTCAGTGAGAATTTTTTATGACGAACCAACTATTGAAGTCGAAAGAGAATAAGTTCTACAAGAAGAAGTCAGAGGTGATGCAGGCCCAAGAAGACCTCAGAGAACAAGACACATGCATGCGAGATTGCAAGAATGTGTAATTACATCAGATGATGTAGTCAATGATGAAGATGAGCTGGTACATTACGCTTTCTACGTAGATGTCGAACCAGTCAATGCAACTGACATTGAAGGATTCGAAGTGGGTGAAAGCTATGAATGAAGAATTGAAGTCCATCGAAGACAACAATACTTGGTCACTTGTCGAATTGCCTCAAGGCAAGAAGGAAATTGATGTGAAGTGGGTATACAAGGTGAAGTGTAATCCCAAAGGTGAAATGACTCGACACAAGGCAAGGCTTGTGGCAAAAGGATTTCTTCAGAAGCAAGGAATTGACTTCGATGAGGTCTTTGCACCTGTTGCCAGGATCGAAACGATCAGGTTGGTTGTTAGTCTGGCAAACATGAACAATTGGCACATGTGTCAGATGGACGTTAAATGTGCATTCCTGAATGGACCCTTGGACGAAGAATTCTATGTTGCACAACCAGTTGGGTTTGTGAAACAAGGCGAAGAGAGAAAAGTGTATAGACTGCATAAAGCCTTGTATGGACTGAAGCAAGCTCCAAGAGCTTGGAATAAGAAGATCAACAGTTTCCTAAGGGAGAAAGAATTTGTGAAGTGCAGAACTGAACATGGGGTATATGTAAGAAGAAGCAAGAGTGAATTGCTTATACTATGTCTCTATGTCGATGACTTGTTGATAACAGGTAGCTGCAGGAAAGAGATCGAAGGTTTCAAAGGTGATCTCAACAAGGAATTCGAAATGTCGGATTTGGGCAAAATTTCATACTTCCTTGGCATCGAATTCTACAAGAGTAGTAGAGGCTTGATGATGCATCAAAGAAGATATGCAAGTGAAATTATCAAGAGATTTGAGATGGAAGAATGTAATTCGACTTCGATACCTGCTGAAACAAGATTACAACTTTCGCAGAACCCAGATGAAGAGGATGTCGACCCAACCCAATACAGAAGACTTATTGGGTCATTGAGTACCTTTGTCACACAAGACCTGACTTAGCATACAGTGTAGGTATGATAAGTAGATTCATGCAGAAGCCAAAGTTATCGCACCTAGCAGCGGCGAAGAGGATACTAAGGTATCTGAATGGAACTCTCGACTATGGCATTCTGTTTCCTGCAGCTGATGAGGGAAAAGAATGCAAATTAGTGGATTACACCGACTCGAGTTGGTGTAGTGATGCTGAGGATCGAAAATCCACAACTGATTATGTGTTTATGCTAGGTGGTGCACCAGTTGCTTGGAGTTCGAGAAAGGAACCAGTAGTGGCATTATCATCATACGAAGCAGAGTACATAGCTGCTTCTCTTTGTGCAAGTCAAGCAACGTGGATGGTAAACTTGGTCGAAGAGATAACAGGGAAAGATCATGGAGCAATTACCATGAAGATCGACAGCATGTTAGCTATCAATCTAGCGAAGAACCCGATAGCACATGGTCGAAACAAGCACATCAAAAAGAGGTTCCACTATCTTCGAGAGCAGGTAGCTAAAGGGAAGATGAATTTGGAACACTGCAGAACTGAGAATCAGATTGCAGATATCATGACGAAGGGAGTGTTGGTTGAAATATTCAAAAGACTAAGAGCTATGATGAATGTAAATAGCTTAGACACAATGAATTAGGTGGTGTGTTAATGTGTAATTCCTTGTGTCGAAGCGGGTTGTTGCTCGAACACAAGGTGTGTCGAAGTGTGTAACAGTTTGTTACACATAAGTTTGTTTTTTTAAATCTAGATAGATTTGATTTAGATTTAAAATAGATTAGATTTGATTTAGTTCCAAAATAGGTATTTTGGGCTTTTATAGTTTTGGGCTTTGGCTAAGGGAGAAAGCTAACCTAAATCTATAAATAGGGAGTAACCCTCATTATTTGTAATCAAGTCATTATCTTGTATTCACAGAAGTTGCAGTTGCAAGTGAATAACAGAATTTCCACAGATTGTGGGCAGAAAGAAACTCTGTAGAAAATACTTTCTTCTCTTTTAATTTCCGGAAACCCTAATCCTACTTTTGTTCTTATTTTCTTCATTGTCATCTGTAACGATAAGGAATTACTCAAAGGTTTGAGAGTCTAATTCCAACAGAGCATGAGGTCACTGAAGAAGATAATGAGACACAATTAGATTTTTGAAGAAGAGTGTGAAGAGCTGAAGAAGTATTTCGGTACACTAGATATTGTTGGCTAGAGGACGATGAAGAAAAAAGTTCGGGAACTAACACAATCATTCACAACTTCTATGCTTCCACCACCAATGAAGTACAAGTCATTGAATTTTAGAGTGAAATGTATGTGATTTGAAAATATAGCAGACTATTCCGTAGGTACATCTACGAACATTCTTTTTTAACACGTTCCGTAGATGTACCTACGGAAAGAAACAAATTTTTTGAAAAGAAAGATGTTTTCGAATGTGCACCTACGAAAGCAAGAGGCATAATTGAAATTTCGTCAGGTGACTGAGAGTTTTAAGGAGTGGATTGAGATATTCTCTAAATATTGAGGCCTAAAATCTTATTATATTTTTTCAAAATTATCATTATTAAAATTTTAAAAGTAATATTTCTAATTGAAAAAAAATTGAGTTTTTCTAATATAAAAATAATTTGTTAAAGTGTTAATTTATTTTGTTTGTCTTTATTTTCAATTAGTAATAAAATCAATTTATTTAATTTTTGTTGAATATTATTGTTCTTAAATAAAACATTATCATTATTGAAATATCAAATTTAAAAAATTAATTTTTTATTTAATTGAATATTTCTCTGTGTATCATTTTGTACTTGTATTATTTATCTATACCTTTTAGTTTTATAAATATATCTGATCCGTCAATATTTAATTTTTTAATTATATTTTATTAAATGTTCAATGTTAATTGATTTCAATATTTTAATATTAATTAATAATACAAAATAATATTATGTACATAAAATTTTTCAAATGAATGAATTCTAAAATGAAATGATTATTTAGTTTATTATATATTATAATAAGTAATTTAGATTACATGATTCGTTAGAGAATTTAAAATGATGTGGTTAGTAAACTCTTTAAATGATTTATATCTAGAAATAATAAGTTTATATAAATAATGGGTGAAAACTTTATATAAATTATTGACAATTGATGGATTTACAATTTAAAGTTAATGACAATTGATGGATTTACATTTATATGAGTTAATGTTAGTATTGACTCCATTTACTAAATATGGTATAGCGTGTATGTTTCTCTTTGACATTGTTGTTTGGTGCAATAAGGTAAACTATGCAACTCGTGACTTCTGCATATATTTGATATGGTAATTACGTCCGACTCTTCCAACTCCAACTGCATATATAAAGATACTTGAAAATTCAGCCATAAAAGCATTTCTGTTTTAGTAATTTTTCAGGACATAGCTTTTCAGACCTACCTATTCTATTCATCTTTATCCAGATAATGATGAAAAAAGAAATTACGAAGATAAAAGTAAAAAGTTGAGAGTTGAGTTTGGTTTCCCCACACTTGAATGGAAACCAAATCATACATGCTGTGTGTAATATTGTATGATAGCAGACATTGATGTCACACCATATTTTTTCAGGACCATATTTTTTTCTAATTTACTCAAAGATTATTTATTTTTTATTTATGTTCTAGAAATTTGATCAACCATGTGTAGTGTAGATTGTTAGATTAAATTGTTATATTTTTGGAAAAAGAAATTCTAACAAGTTTGGATGTTATGCTCAGCTTTCCAAACATCCCAAATAGTGTTGGCCCAATAAATATTCAGTCTTAAAATTTTATTATATTTTTTCAAAATTATTAATATTAAAAAAAGTAATATTTTTAATTGAAAAAACATATTGAGTTTTTCTAATATAAAAATAATTATTAAATTGTTAATTTATTTTTTTTGAAATTTTTTCAACTGATAGTAAAAAACAATTTACTTAATTTCTGTTGAATATTATTCATCTTAAATAAAACATCATTATAATTGAAAAATCAAATCTAAAAAATTAATTTTGTATGTAATTAAATATTTTATGTGTATCATTTTGTACTTGTATTATTTATTTAAACATTTTTGTTTTATAAATAAATCTGATCCGCGACAATATTTAACTTTTTTACTATATTTTATTAAAAGTCCAGGTAAAACCAGGGCCGGCCCAAGATACTTGGAGGCCTAAGGCAAATTTTGAATAAAATTTAATAAAAATATGTATTTTTATTTTTAAAAATTAAAATTATTTATGAAATTCCTTTAATTGATTTTATTTCATATGTTTTTCTGAATTATATGTTATGAAGGAACTTCAATATTTATTTATATAATATTGATCTTAAATAAAATTTATTAATTTTAATATTAATTATTATTATTATTATTATTAACATTAATAATAATGTGAGTTTATGGTATAAAACAGTAAAATAAAAAAAATACTTAATTAGTTTTACAATTAAATTATATTAATGTTGTATAAATAGAGTATATATTATAAATTTTATGGTGCTTGATTGAGCCATTTATTATCGTTAAATTGTTAAATATTGACCTAATTTATTATGGTGTCTGTTACTCCCTCCGTTCCTTTTTAAGTGTCGTTTTAGCAAAAAGCTCTTCCACCAAGATAGTGGATTATTGGAGTTACTTTTTCTATTATACCTTTATTTATTTTTCTCTTTCCAAATTAATTCAATCATACACTCTCTTTTTCCAATAATTAATTGAAAAATTTGAGGTGTAGTTATTGAAAAAATAAGGGTATAAATGACAAATTATAAACATTAAATTATAAAACGACACTTAAATAGGAACAAAAAAATTCTTCTAAAACGACACTTAAAAAGGAATTAAGGAGTAATTTTTTTTGCAGGGATTTTTGTTTTATTGATTCTCTTTCCAAATTAAATCAAAATAATAAATTAATTACCAAATAATTAATGATTGCTTTTATGGCCAGTAAAAATAGTGGGACCTTAATATTAATAATACATAACCTAATAGTAATGAAAAGAAAACGGAATTGGAGGCCTAAGGCAATGGCCTAGGTAGCCTACCCCTTGGGCCGGGCCTGGGTAAAACAAGTTTATTTTAAATTTTCAATGTTAATTGATTTCAATATTTTAATATCAATTAAAAATACAAAATAACATTATATACTTAAATTTTTCAAATGAACTCTGAAATGAAATGATTATTTAGTTTATCTATTAAATAAGAAAAGAAATGTACCTGGAAATGACTCAATTGCCCTTTGTTCAAAAAATTACACCTAATTGTTTTGGGGGTAAAAAGTGTCTAAAATTTACTTTTTCTAACGAATGATGTCATATTGTTCTATTCTAATTAAATGGTTGTTGTTTTATGCTTTTGCTTGCTATGTTTGAATTGATTGATGATGTCATACGGTTTAGTTGCTATTACTTTTCCTCTTTTACCTTTTGCCAAGCTACAATTCAAAATTCAATTTTGAAAACAAACAGAATCTTTCGACACTCTCTCCCTCTCCCACGTCCTTTCTCTCACGTCCTTTCTCTCACACACTCTCTCTCTTCTTCCTTCTTCTTCTTCCTTCTTCCGATATATGCCTTTGCCATTTCGTTTTCCTCTCAAAGCTAAATCTACATATGCCTCTCTCTCGTCCAATGTTTTGGAATCTTCGATCTATGTTGGGGTTTAAACCAATCTTCACAAATAAACCCTAAAATGTGATGTGCTTATTCAACATGTGAAGACAGAAGGTGAATAACCTGGTTTCAAATTTGAATATGTCGGAACAAGTTGGAAGCCCTAAAAGCGGGGGCTTTGTTTATGTTTTATTTCGGTTGATGACGGTCGGTTCAGTTCCACGGTTCATATTTCGCCACCAACGTTGCTATTTGGCTTTAGGTATGTTCAATGTTGATGATTTAGGGTTTATATGTTTTGTTGATTGGGGGTTTTCTTACGGTGTTTTATTGATTGGGGACTTTTTATAACGAGATCTTAATGCTGATTATTAATTTCTGTTTGTTTTACTGGCCCTCATACATGGTATCTACAGGCCAGGAGGAAAGGAAACATGGATGTATTTGTTTTTTAGTACAAGCTTTTATTTTGTGTGTTGATTTTTAGTTAGGGTTTCATTCAAACTGCATATTTTTTGTCTCATTTGCCCCTCAATGTCTTGCAGCAAGTTTCTACATTTTCACCAATTGCAGATGGAAGTCTACTTGTATGTTTGTTGGTATATTTTCTTAATAATAATGTTATAGACTGTTGAAAACTCTAATAATAATGTTACATAATGTAAAAGAAGGCCTTCATGTGTATTTTGTTGATGACTACTTGCAGATCTTGGATTTGGCTTTTGGTGATGAGAAGTCTCATAATATAAAAAACTAAATCACTAATGCCCTGTAGGATCTTGAGATCATACCTGATTCTTTATTAAGGTGGGAACTAAACCGAGTTCGGTGTTACGCTCACGATGTTCCACGACAGAGGAGGGACTGTTGGAAGAGGGGGAGGTCCTACTTATCTTGCTATATTATCTCAGCCTTCGAGTTCAATAAATCATGGTAGATGAAAAAGACTAGTCTCTTCTCTGTTCTAACTAGATTTGGCGTATTTCTTTTTCCTTTCAATGCAGGGTGCAGTGCAGGAAAATATAGCAGGGAGGATTCCTGCAATACAAAATATTTCAATTTAGTAGTTTTTTTTTTATACAAAATATTTTATAAATTATTATGTATGGTTAATGTTATTTTCTGGTTTGTCTCAACTTCCAATAAATTACAACTGTCATTAAATTGCACCTTTCCACTTTCTAAATTAAGGCACATTCCAATGTATAGTAATTACATATTACAAATGTCATTGAATTTCACATTTCGACTTTCCAAATTCTAAAGGCTTTAAAACAACCATTATATATACATGATGGACATAAAATTGTTTTTACAAGTTCCTTACATAGCACCTTCCACAAAGCCACAATGACAGGAACAACTGTTCAAATTGCTGAGGGTGTTGCAGGTGTCCAAATCGAAGGTCCTCTAATTCCAAATGGAGGTAACTGTTCAACCAAGTGATTAACTATCTGGAGTTACTCATCTACTACATGGAGTCACAGTGGCTACTCAAAGAAGAAGAAACAGGAGGAGGAGGAGGAAGAGGAGACGAACATTAAGGAGAGTAGCCAAACATGCAGTCGTCAGTTCTTCAGATGAAGATGAGGCCTCGTGGGATTGGTCCAACTTCATGTCAGCTAAGGGATTTCGATTGATATTTAGGGTTTAGGGGATAGAAGAGATATTGTTTTGATTGTAATGGCCAGTTTTTTTTAATGATAAACATCTTTTATAATTTATGTCTTATTTTGGATGTGGTTGTATTTACTTCTGATTCCAGACGATAAATATGTTTATGTCTTATGTATTTGGAATTAAAATATTCTGATCCTTCTCCAACAATTATCTTTTATTGTTGCCTGAATTAGGGATTGATGTTGTTAGTGCTCATGAATCTCACAAAACCCAATATTGATTTTGTTGAAGCCATTACAGGTTTAAATATATGCAGGCGAAGGTCAGTTAGCATCGATGTTGTTGCAGGTGAATACTTAACACGTGAAGGAAGTTGAAGTAGCTGTTGAAACCTGTCATGGAGAGTACATTGCAGCTGCTTGTGAAGACTATTTTAGTATATTTTGTTGTTCTTTGAATAATTCTTCTACTGACTGCGTTTGAATTTATGCAGTTTGTAATTGTACTTAATGTGTTGATCTGCGGTATTATTTTGTATCTTGAACGATAAAAGTAAGATTTTTTACCGATACATTCTTATGGCCGCATGTGCTGTGAGTTATAGATATTAATTAATTTTCATTGACCATTTGTGACTACTGTTACAATCAGCACATAGCTGTTAACATTAGTCACAAAGCTTTTAATCTAAAAGGTAATGTGTAATTTACTTATCTCATACTGATAAATTTTGGATTTATGATGCAGATAGGGAAAGAAAACACTAGCTGGATTAATAAAAGATGGGATTACTGCAGTTACACACTATTACTCGAATGATTTTCACATGGAATTCGGACTGTAAGTACGTTTAATATCGGGCGTAGTTTTTTATATGAAGTTTTTTTATATAAAGTTTTTTATATGAAGTTTTTTTGGTTCGTAGTACTGTCAAATATCGGGCATGGCGGCGCCATCAGTCGCCGTCATCAACATCAACTTTTGCAAGACCTTATGTCCCTCTACTCTCTTCTCCCAAGCATGCAGAAAGCAGTCTGTAGAAAAAAGTATTTGAACCGCTGTGCCAATACAATCTGAGAGTTTAATGGAGGGGCCAATCAATGTATATATATATACATAAATGATATAAAATCCATGAAGTGTTGCTATGTAAAATCTTGGTGGATTGAAATACTCATTACTCAAAAAAATATTAAATGTTAATATTTCTTTCATTTGCACTAATATTTTGTATATTTAGCTAAGGTTCAAATTGTTGTTATTCATTATTCTGGCTCTGTTGCCTCACCTGTTTATTTATACAATTAGAGAGAAATCATCACAAATTATGTACAATTCTTCAAAGTTTTTTGTCTTTTATATTTGAAATTGAGGTTAGATGGGATGGAGAAAACACAAAAAAAGAAATTTGATTTGATTGCTATAGATCTTTTCATGGTTACTCAAAAAGAAGTTTCTTTGTCATTTAAAAGATCATTTCAGAAATTAATTACGATTTCTTTTAGTTTAACATTTTGAGTCCTACAATTATATATATTTTAGTAGTTTCTTTGGCAAATACTTAAGTTGCGATCATGTTATGGCAAATACTTAAGTCTCAATACCTAAGTTGCGATCATGTTATGGCAAATACTTTTTATTTTACGTAATTGTAATTTAAAATATATACAATGCTTTTCCACCTAATTTTCATTGGAATTAAACACGGCATTTTTTTACAGTTAAATATATTTTTTATTTCGTTGTGAAAAACAAATGCGTGCACAATACCAGTACCCGTGTGAATGCACGGGTATCCCACTAGTTATATATTATAATAAGTAATTTAGATTACATGATTAGTGAGAGAATGTTAATAAACTCTTTAAATGATTTAAATCTCCAACTATTAAGTTTATATAAATAAAGGGTGGAAAATCTTAATGATTGTCACTTTAATAAAATGGACAAATATTACTGAGCGTTTTTTTACGTATTGAGCATATTATGTATGTACTCCCTTGTAGCATGAGCCACACTCATTTTAGAGTTATTAAGTATCATTAATGAACAATTTTATGTAGGTAGGTTCATTGATAATAGAGTATGGTTGTTGTGAGTTTTCAATGAAGTAAATATCTCTGATTTTACTATTTCTTTTGTATTCCGAACAGAAAACGTAACTATTTCTCTTCAGTCATTGCTTCTTCTCTCAAATCCAGCACACCCTTAACCTAGCTTTCATCTCTCACAAATGGAACCCACCACCATCACCGCTGCCGCAACCTCTCCAAGCACTGTTAAGGAATCCACCGCCATCACCGTTGTTGCAACCTCTCCAAGGACTGTTAAGGATCGTAAACGCAAAGGTAATGGTGCGTGTGTTACTGCTGTGTAATTGCATTTAGTATAGCATTTGTTTGTCTTTGAATGATAAATACATTGAGGTATTGCAGGTGAAATTATGTTATCATCAATCACGGAGTTAGACATAATCCAGACACACCCACTAGCCTCACTCGCCGCCCTGGGAATCTGCTTCTTCACGTGGTCCTATCACCTTAGCAACAAGGCATACTTCTCGGTCTGCAAGCCACCCAGGTTCCTCAACTCCCGATACCTCTTCGCCTATGTGGTCTTCTCCCTCGCCTCCTTTCTAGTCACAACCCTGGTCAATCTCCTGCTCAGACGAGCAATTCGTCTCGGTTCCAATGGTGCAGTGTACATCAACAGATACACTCTTTCTATTGGTAAGCTGCTTTCCGGTTTTGGATTTCTTGGATTCTGTTTTCCCATGCTGTCGTTTCTCACTCTCCTTCAGATTACGCCTCCCTGTGTTCGTGGTGATTCCGTTGATGCTTACATTGTTATGTTTCTCGTCATTGTGCCTACCTTGTCTGTTCTTTACATTGCTCATGGTCTGTACTACATTTGGAAGTTGTTTTAGTTTACATTTTGTATTATTGCTACTCAAATCATGTTTTGTTGTTTGTTAATCTTGTTGTTTTGTTATTTGAAGAGATGTCTCTGTCTTATCTTTGTATTAATTAACTCGTAGCCTTGTTTGATATCTTTACGATATATTTTAAGGATCAAAATTTTTGAAAAGATAGATCAAATATATTTATGTTTGTTTGATATCATTTGAATGAATGTAAATTAATTAAATTTAATAAATATTAGGGAGCTTGACCCAAAAAAAAAAATTAGAGAAAAAGACAGAATATGAAACTGAATAAATTCATTATATGTTTGCCTTAATAAATTCATGCTTATATGTCTCAATGTAAAATTTTGTTACATTGAAGGTAGCTCTACGGTAGATAAGAATTCTCATTCTTTAAAATATTCTTTTTCACATGCTGCTACTGCTACACTCCAACTAATAGTTGTTGAATCTATTTATTAAGGTACTACTTTCTTTTCTTCTATTGGTTTCAAAACAAAACGAATATTTAATCACATTTACTATTTTCCCTAACCCTTTTCATGCAATTTTTTCACACCTATCCTATTTTATTATAAGTTTCATTTTCTCATTTACACCACTATTTAAATTTTCAACCCATCCATTTAAAATGTGTTCACTTTATTCTAGCAACAAAAAAAAGTTAGATGTGTTTTATATATATATTTTTTAATAAGTAATAATATTACTCACAAGAAATTACATAAACAAACATTTACCCCTTTATACAAGATAGAGGTAAAATGTTTCAATACTGAAAATTACGCGTCGAAAAAAAAAATTAACGGACCTAAACCATTTTCACGAACTGAGAATTATAGCACTATAATATTATCAAAGTTAAAGACATAACCTTTGAACAAGATAGTGTTTCTCATCACCCACAAGTTCCACAAAACCGCAAGCCATAATCTTTCGTCTTTCGCCTTAAATTTTCAAAGTGATCCAAAAATCTCTTCACCTCAATATTCGTCAACTTATCCGAAATATCTAACCACGGTCTTACTTTAATCCAAATTCTACTTGTGAATGAGTACGACTCGAATAGGTGAATGGAATTGTGAGCTCATTTCCAATTGTGAGAATTGATGTTCATATGTTCAGTATTTTGATATTGGTATTGGATGTTGTTTTGTAGTAGGCATGTCTCGTGTCTTGTTCTTTAGTATTATATATTAAATATTTTTACCTTTTAAAAGAAATTAATAAGTAAGAAACCGATAATATTTTATACTTATCTTTAGTAAATTAAGCAACTTGTGAGCCATTGATATATTGAAGATAGTGAGTGGTTTGATCTTGTTTAAATTACACATTAGGTGATATATCGAAGAAAGTGAGTAGTTTGATCTTTTTGACAACTTGATCACCCATCATCCAATCTTCTTTTAATTGAAAATAAAATACATAATAAATAAAGAAAATTATGTTACAACAAAAATCCAACGACACACAAGAAATGTCTGATAACTGGTAAAATAAACACAAAATACAACCTAAACAGACTATCTAAAAAAAGGAGATCAACCCGAAGTAAACCACAACTACTAAAGAACCACCTCACGAAGTTAAGGCTAGATCTCAAACTAATTAGATCCACCATCAACCGATGAAATCTCAACAAAAGAGGTACTAAAGACCCCCCACCAAACTCTGAAGTAATACAAACACTCAATCTATTATTATAAGTGTAAGTAGAGGATAGGATTCCGAAGTCAATCTATGAAGGTGCAAGAGTTCACTCTCGGCCTGTCCAAAATCCTTTGTCAAGAAAAAAAACTCTTCTCCACTTCCTTAGATGTCTTTGTGACTCCGTTAAAGATAACATCATTTCAGACTTTCCAAATGAATCAGATTACATCATGCCAAATCATAAGTCAGACACCCCTATACTTAACCATACCTCCTAAAGGAAGGAAAGACTCGAAAAGCCCTACATGATCCTGGTGAATAACTACGTACCACCCCGACCACCTTAAAATTTTATACCAGACTGACGAGTCTATCTCACAAGTAACAAAAAGGTTAAGAGCAGTCTCAACCGGATCCCCACAAAAGGGACAAGAAATCCTACTAGTGTCAGATAACACCCATATTCTAAACAAGTTAACTATGATAAAGAATCTACCTAGAAATAATTGCAGGGAGAAAACTAAGATCTCAGACGGAGCTCAACCACTCCAAATAAGGGAAATGATATGACTTTTATAATGAATGTCCCTTAGGTTTCACGCGGATCACTAACAACAGCGTCTTGAGCGTTAAAAATTATTAAATGGAGGATAAAGATTTGTTAAGGCCGGTGTATATAATATAGAAAAAAACACTTAACTATCACCTCGGTCATGACAAGTCACTAAGGTGAATGCACATTTTATATCTTTTTAATTACATTGTTTTCACATAATATTAAAAATACATTGTATGCAACAAATCTTCAATGATATCAAGATTTAGATGCTAGAGGTCCCATGCTAGATGCTAGAGATCTGTTTCTAGGGCCAATTAGAATGTTATTTTCTACAATTGCAATTCATCCCAGAGATATGTTGTAGCGGTGGTAAATATTTCCTCTCTTTGGGGCGGCTTCATATTATTAAGGATTATGTTAAAATCTGTTGAACGAGTATTTTTAAAGTAAAATATGATTATTATACCACTTGATTTAACTATAAAACTGAGGTAAATTATCATCTCCTTTAAACTATCACCTCGGTTTTGGATTAAAACGGAGGTGAATAATTTTTTAAAAAAAGTATTACATTTTTTACACATAATATTAAAATAAGTTTTTTAAAAAATCATTTCAAACATTAAGCTTCATTCTTTGTTTAAGTTGAAGCTCCCTTCTCTGTGTAAGTCCCTTTTCAGTTGAAGCTCCCATCCCTTTTACTTTCCATCTGCAAAAGGTCGATCTTGTCCATCATAGTTACCATGTCCACATACTCGAATTCCTAAAGAGTATTACATCCAATTGTATCTTGAGTTTACCTAACATTGTTGATCAGTCATCAATTACACACCTAGGCCCTTGTATCTCCTGGTGTAGCTTTTTAATATTTTTCCATAAGATTCTTGTATGATGTAACTGGTTAAGGGCATAGATGGTTGTGAGCCCATTTTTTGAAATTACTACCAATTGTATGTATACCACAAAGAATCATTTGATATGTACTAGACACGCTTTTGACCTCCACTTTTGTTGCATCCCATAACACCCAAATTCTTCCATTCTCATGCTCGGAGTAGTTTTCCAAGTATGATCATTTCTGACCCTGTTTTTTCTAATAGAGATAGCTTCGGATTTTTTTACTCTGGTTTCAACTAAAATATCAATTACATGTTTGATACTATTTAGACGAGAGTTAATCTCTTTATTTTTAACTGTTTTATTAATCCGCCAAACATTCCACGAGATGATCATCATACCTTATTCAGTGTCACTTTTGGATCATTCAAAATCCTTAGTGGCGTGAACTCATTATGATAATTTGCACTATACGGTTTCTCAGTGTTATCTTCCATTTGATTTTCCCTTTATCATTCCTGCTTTTCCTTAGCATTGTCCAATTATATTTGTCATTATCTATTGGATTAATGGTTTTTCTATTACTCGGGGTTGTTTCTACCTCTTGTTGATTACCATGTTGATCATTTCCGGCTTTTCACTATTTGAGCTTAATTGCTTTCTTTTGTGGCCCAATACAATTATGACATTTGTGACCTAGTTTCGTAGATTTCACAATAAAGTGGCTACCCTTCAAATTTAACATGTTGTTGGATTCTTCCCCCTCACTTTCCTTAATAGTGTGATAATTTCACTCAATTTATGAGTTATGTATATCTCCACTGGTATTCTAACCTATGACACTCTGAGTTTGTTGGCTTTGCATTCATCTGTAAGTAAATATTTCCCAAGTGTACTTTCAATTTTGTTCAAGCTCCTTGCTCCCACAAATACAAAGGTAACCGAGATAGTTTCACCTAAAAATGAATTATTCTTAACATATTTCTTTTCAAAGCAGAAATCATATTGCGATTCCCTAAAGAGCATATACATGTTATGAATGGTATGTGGCCTTTCAATATTATCCGATATTTTAAATTTAATATTTTTATTAATATATTAAAAATTATACTTTAATAGTAAATTATATTTTTAATTACAATTTTTTTTTAAAGTTATTAAAAAATTTAAAAATAAATATTTATTTTAAGATTAAACAAATAAAAAATAGAGTTTAAAGGTAGTGCACTGACAGTGTAAACTAAGTTTACACATACAACCAATCAAAATTCTTATATTGTATTTTAATTAGATACATAACTGTGATTGGTTGACAGTGTAAAAATATTTTACACTGTGCACATCCCTTTTTCTCTAAAAAAAAATAACATCAATTTATGTTCCATTCGAGAGAAATATGAAAGCAGTTTTTGTATTTTCTATTAAACTAAATAGAAAAATAATTAACAATTTAAAAACAAAAGTATAAAAAATTAAAAATAAATAAAATGCTTTTCAGCAACAATGCTTTGATATCTTTCCATATCTCTTTCTTCCATCAAATAGAGATGATCAGATGATATCATGATAACAATTTACATGCCGCTACTGCTACACTCCAACTAATAGTAATTAATAACATTTATTAAAGTACTACTTTTTTTTCTTCTTTTAGTTTCAAAACAAAAAGAATATGTAATAACATTTACTCTTTTCCCTAACCTTTTACATGCAATTTTTTCACACCTATACTATTTCATTATAAGTTTCATTTACTCGTCTTCACTTTATACTAACAAAAAAAAAATTATTATTCTCATATAGTATGAAGAAAATGATGAAAATATGGTTTGTTGTTCTGTGTTTGGTGACCAGCAGCACTATTGGTCATAGCTTGTTGAAGAAAGATTTCAAGTTGGAGACAAAGTTGAAGAGCATTCAGGTATTTTTATATGCATTTTAATTATTTCTAGTTTCATTTTATTTCTATAATGATTTTTTTTTTATTTTTAATTTTGTAGACAAAATCTGGATCTGTTGTTGATTGGATTGACATTTACAAACAACCAGCTTTGGATCTTCCTTCTTTGAAAAATCACAAACTTCAGGCATTATGTTTAATTTCTTTATTTTTTTTATTACTTTTTATTTTTTCTCTTTTCTTATATTTATTTTTCTTTATTTTGTGATAGGAAAAACCAAGTTTTGAAGGAAAAACCAGTGTAGAGTTTTCTCCTTACAATGTTATTCATGCACTTGAAAAAGTTGAATGTCCATATGGAACTATTCCTATTCAGAGAAGAACCGAAGATAATTTGAATCAAAGTAAATTTTTACTCCATGATCCTTTCCAAACTCAAACTAACATTCAGACTTATGTAAGTTTTTTAATATATTCTTCATTAATTAAGACTTTATTTGAAAAAGAAGGAACACATGTGAAATAGTTTATTTTCATAAAGATTAACATTCTTTCAACTTATTAACCGTAAACTTATTAGTAGATATTTTTTTTCTGGAAAATATGCTTATGCTTATGTGTTACAGGATGCAAAAACTCAAAATTGGTGGTTGAAGGTGGAAGATAAGGCAATTGGATATTTTCCGGCATTGTTGTTTTCTAACTTGACGAAAGCCGATCAAGTGGGATGGGGTGGCATAGCAATGACTCCAGTTGGTGTTCCTAAGCCTCCAATGGGAACAGGACATTTTCCAGATGATGATAGTCTATTAATACATGCTTGTTATTTTAGGGATGTTGCATTTCAAAATGCATCTAGACAAGAAGACTATCCTCTGTTATATTTGACACAATTTTACCAAAATGCGCCATGCAATTGCTACCATATTGGTATTTACGAATTTCCTGAAAATTCCGATCAATTTGGAGGATTTGCTGGAAGTTTCATTCAATTCGGAGGACCAGGTGGTGATTGTGGAAATGACAACTTTTTAAAATTATTTGGTTTAGTTTGTGTGATTATAATAATGGTGTTTGTGATAATTTTTTTTCTGATATGTCTAAGAGCATACTTACACAAATCAAGTGGTTCTTGTTGTGATGTTGTCGCTGGGAAGTTATAAAATACATGATGAACTGATCTTGTTTTGAATTGATTTATAATGCTTTAAATGAATGGATCGGAATTAACCATATCGTTGAGCCCGACTCCTTGTGTAAGATTATAATGAAGTTCTGTTTTACTTCTTATGCATAATGCTTATACATATCAAAGTAATATGCATTTTCTGTCATGCATTTTATTCTACCAGTGGAAACCAGAAGACAACAAGATGCAATTTTATAAACAGAAATCAAGATTAAGAATGAATGTGTTCCTTTCAATATGAAATTGTAAATTATAGTACATTTTTTTCATCCCAAAAATTGGGATATAATTTTTGCTTGGCAACTTCAAGCTAAAAGGCAACATGATCATCAGGAGCGAAAGCAATAAACTTTCCATCAAGGTAGACGCCGAGGATGCTTTTTACAGATCATCCGGCATGGCCGTCGGCTCCAAAAGATCTATGATTAACTGCCACCAAAATAAAGTAATAGAGTTTAGGCAATATTTATTTAAATTTATTATGCTCTAGGAATATTCAAGAAATAAAGTTCTTCAACTACATATCACCAAGTCTTCTAAGTTCAACCAAATCAACAAGACATGAAACAACATCAATATTATCAATATCAATAACCTTGTACCTAGTATTTTGGTCCTTGAGAAGCAATAAAAGACAATCTATATCAAGATACTACCAATCAAGATACTGAATTCTTCTCTACGAATTCAACATGGATTTTTTCTAAGCAAGATGAAGCTAAAGTCATTGTTGATTTCACCAACTCAGCTACATACTCAAAGACTAATTCAAAAGTGGTTTTGTAACTAGCTAAATGACCAAGTGCACTAACAACAACTCTTTGTTCAACCCAAATAATAATAAAAAATTCTAGATCAATGTATAAGATGTTTTGATTTTGATTTTAGTATTAAACATAATAAGTTGTCATAAAAAGCATTAAAACAATAAAGGTGTGCCAACAGTTTATCAGAAAAATCTCACAAGACAGATCAAAGTTGTGCAAATGATCACACAGAAAATGATGATCACATAGTGATAGTTTAGATAGCACAAGTAGTTCACATAATAAGCCATATTCTCCAAGACAAAATCCAAGAAGAATTATTTCAAAGAGTGCAGCATGTTCATGTAGTGATAGTTTAGATAGCACGGGTAGTTCACATAATAAGCCACATTCTCCAAGACAAAATCCAAGAAGAATGATTTCAAAGAGTACAGCAAGTTCACGTAATGATAGTTTAGATAGCACAAGTAGTTCACATAATAAGCCACATACTGGAGGTGATGTAAGATGGGATGCTATCAACATGGTTTCAAAAGGGTCAAATTGTAGTCTCAACTTCAGTCACTTTAGGTTTATGAAACGTGTTGGTTATGGTGACATTGAAAGTGTTTATCTTGTTGAGCTTAAAGGAACATGAACATTCTACGCCATAAAAACCCATTTAAATCAATTATTTCCAGTCAGCCAAAAAGAGATTTTACAAATTTTAGTAACATAATTTCTTGCAGATTTCAAAATTTAGTGACATATCTGCATTATGGCAGAGATCAACTAGTTGCTTAACATAGCCAGGTTTCAAAAATAGCCACATTTGAATTGAACCTCAGCTAATTGCTTATCATTTTCTTACATTAACCAGAGATCAAAATTAAAACAAAGAGAAGAAATACTAATATATATCATCTTACTTGAGTATCTCTAGCACGGTCGTCGCAATATTCTCCATCTCTTCCCCGATAAGTTCTCTCGTGAAGCTCTTGCATTAATGGAGTTCTTCTCTTTGCCACAACCTAATACACATAGAACTCCAATAAAAATATAACACAATTAAGAATATAATTTAAAAAGTAGTGAGATAAAAATATATTACCATCCGTTCAGTATCATCAGCAATACTAATGCTTCCGGCTCTATGATTAGCGCTCCCCTCTCTGATGCTCTACGTTGCTTTGCTTTTTCAGATTTTTTCTTAAACTCATCTAATTTCCAATAAACAAGCATTTCTTTAAACACATTTTCGCCCATCCATAAAGTCCCGATCCCTCTTTCTTCATGTCTGAAAGTCGTGTTGATGCTCTTTTCCTAAAATTAATCTCAACCAGCTCATCATCCAGTGTGTGCCATACACACTTCTCCTGCAATATAGAATTTAAAACAAGATGGTTAGAAATTAAAAAATTAATTTCTTAAAGAAAATATTATACCCGAAAAATTATTACATAATTAAAACAAGAAAATATTATACCCGAAATTTGTCAAACCACTTTTTATACAACTCAAGATCCTTCTTCACAAGTTGTCCGAAAGTCTTCCAAGGTGCTTTATACAACTCTTGGATAACTTCCTTTATGCTAACTGCAGGAGGCCTACTTGGCACAAAACTAAAAACCAAAATTTGAATAAGTATTAATTAAACTTAAAAAATGGAAACAAGTGCATATGCTTAATAATATATAAGAAAGAAACTTACGAGTTTCCAACACGTTTAATAACCCATCTTCCATCCTGCTTCTCATGTTTATACTCCATCGCAACCATATCCACGTCCTCAATGTCCTCCTCCTCTTTCTCCTCCTCCTCCCCATCTTGGTCGGGCGATATATGATCATCATGCCCCTGATGCTGATGGGATGTCGAGGATCCAAGTGGGGAATGTGAGAGCTTCTTGGGAAGATGTTAGAAGCAACTCTGGTTGGCTCATCGGAAATGGGAAAAAGATTAATTTCTGGTCCAACAGTTGGCACAGTTTGAATGTGATTGACTCCATAAACGCAACCAATGGTTATCATCCTTTTGTTAATGACAAAGATGCAACATATATTCAAAACCACCAATGGATTATCCCAAACGCAATCCAAGTGATGTTTCCAACCCTGGATAATGCAATGTCTAATGTTCATCTGCCTATGTTAGAAAAAGAAGACCTATGTATTTGGACTCCTGCAGTTGATGGAATTTTAACCTTGAAAGAGGCTTATGACTTCAAGGCTTGTAACTACAATGATATCGAATGGGGGAAGCTTATATGGAGTGCTCACATTCCAGCCTCGTATTCATTGCTTTTCTAGAGGCTAATTCATAACAAAATTCCGACTGACGATAATTTGATTCTCCGTGGAATTCAGATACCTTCCATTTGCATTCTATGTGGCACTAATAGTGAATCGGTGGAACACTTGTTCTTCTCTTGTCCTTTTGCATCCAGGATCTGTAATTTTTTATCGTCGATACTGTCGCATAATTTTTCATCTCATACGGACGTTTGGACTGCCTACAGGAAGTTCAACTCTGCTCAGAGCAAGTTGGTTCTTCTGGCTGCAAGCATTAGCACAGTTAATATGATTTGGAAAGCTCGTAATCTGCTACTCCGAAAGTCGGATCGAACTTAGTCTTGGATTTTCAGCTGCTTAAGAGTTTTAACATTAGGCTTAATCCTCCCAAAACTTTTATAGTTAAGGAATTCTTGTGGCATCCTCCTATTCTTCACTAGATAAAATGCAATACGGATGGAATGGCGTCAGGAGTGCCCCAGAATATGGCTTGCGGGGGTATATTCAGAGATCACACAGGTAAGCATCTTGGTAGCTTCTCCAAATTCATTGGACCTGGTAATGCGTTTATGGATGAGCTGATTGGAGCCATCTTGGCTATTGAGATCGCGAAGCAGAAAAACTAGATCAATTTATGGCTTGAAACTGATTCTTAGCTGGTGGTGTTAACTTTCTCCAAACCTATTATTGTCCCGTGGGCACTCCGGAAAGGTGGGAAAATGCCATTCATCATACTAGGAATACTAATTTTTTGGTAACCCATATTTTTAGGGAAGGGAACCATTGTAGGGATAGACTAACTAACTTAGGATTACATGTTAATGATTTTACTTGGTGGGAAGTCGTCCATAGAGACATTCTAATGGAGTTTACTAAAAACTCTATTGGTCTTCCTTTTCATAGAATTACGCACTAAGTGGTTTTGGTTTGGTCCCCCTTTTATTTTTGTCTCTGTAATCTCTTTTTTCTTTAATATATTTTGTGGTGGCTAGTCCACCTTCTGGAAAAAAAAATTGCATGAAAAACAAAATTAGAAGAACGCCATTGCCATGTTTTCATATGGGATGAGCTTTTTATTCGATAAGAAAATGTAAAAAGCTTATGAATTAACTTCAATCAACATACCTATTGAAATAATCCTTTTATTAATAAACAAGTAAAATATAAATACATTGACTAGGATCTATGCATCACTAATAGTTTTAACATGAAAATAAATAGATTAAGGACAATCGGGTCCTCCGTTATAACATGGACATTCTTCCTTATTGCCACTTGTTCCAGATGGCACACACAAACATTTTTCACAACATATGTTGCAGTATGATGAACATTCTTCCTTGTATTCATTCTTTGAACAACGGAAGTCACACGCAGCGTTGCAATCTGAATAAAATTAAGATTTAAATTATGATTAATAATCGTAAATGAAATTAATTTTCATTTCAAACCCTTTTACTACAATTACAATAATTTTTTAAAAGGAAATAGTACCATTAGGTTGAAGTGAACCTTCTCCACCAGCCTATATAAGAATTTTTACAGAAGAAAATATATCAGTATAAAACTATAATTTCAATTTAACATATAGACACAAAAAGTGTAAATAAGTTAAAAGAGAGGAGATATATTTACTCACGGATGCATTTTGGATCAGAAAAGCTGTAACAAACATTAGAAGAGTTACACAAAAAAGTTTAGACATTATGATTTTGGTTGGTATTGCACTGAGTAAATCACTCCCACTTTTGTATTTATAGTGTCTACTATAATACAATAGTATTAAAAGCTCTTAATTTCGGTCACAAAAATGGAATGGAATAAGTTTTAAATAAAATTAGAATTTCCATTTTACTTTTAATAAAAAAATTGTATTCAATAGGATTTGAACATAAGATTTCAAGAGGAGCACTCAAATATTCACCATTAGACTATACATTTTTTCCCCACTTTTTATACTCTACATCATCTTCTCTCTTCCACCTAATTATTCAACACTTATTCAACTTTAACTCACTACAATAATTTTAATAAAATTCAACATCCTATCCCACCATTCTTATTTTCTTTTATATTTTTGTTTTTGGGATTATATATTCATAATAATTATTAATTAAAATTAAATTAAAATAATTAAGAGTTAATTAAATTTATTTTAGTTTATTTTATTTTAATAACTTATTTGAATTTTATTTTTTTTAATTTTATTTTTTTAATTAATTATTTTTCTTGCAAATAATAAAGACGAGATATATGGATAGTCATTATTAAAACAAATAAAGTTACAAAACTTAAAATACAATACAGTAAAATATGATTTTGGATGTTAAAAGAGTTATTTATTGGGATCATTTCACTAAATTAGAACTTCAAACAAGAATTTATTTGAGGCTAAATAGAAAAATTAGAGAGAAAAAAATTGATTTTTTGTGTGTGTCTAAATCAAATAAACCAAGTCTCTATTTATAGACAAAAAAATTATGAATTTTGGTGAAAATAAAAATAAATAAAAAATTGATTTATCATACAATAATTATCTCAAATAATTATGATATAATAAAAATCTAAATAATTAAAACAACCAATAAAATTTTGCAATGTATATGATGTGATCCCCACTTAAAAATTATTCAACACCCCTATTGCAAGTAGTCTTAGACCACATACACACAGATTTTAATGCAATATTATTGGCTTTTATACGACCGGTTTAGTCCAGTTCGGGGCGAGCTCTGACATCAAGTGGTTTCATTCCCCTCCCGATCGCAGTTGTGGGGATCGAACCGTGGTTCTCCCTAAAGATTGGTTTAATGCACACTGATTTTAAATCTTTGATTTTATTTTAGATTTAATGATTATTAAGGCAACTTATTGCCTCACATGTTCTTACTAACAATAGCCTCCTCTATTTTTAGTAAATAATTTCTATTTTATTTTTAGTAAATATAATATCTTTTGACAAATTAATATAGATTTCTCACCCTTTTTCTAACAACTTAATTACTTTTTCATTTCTTTAAAAAGGAATGATCTTAAGGGTGTGTTTGGTTCGGGTAGATGGAGGGGAGGGGAGGGGAGGGAATATTTCTAATTAAATATGTTTGGTTCAAATTTTATGAGGGAAGGGGAGGGGAGCAAAACCCCTCCAAAACACACTTTTTGCGTCCCCCAAATCGGGGGGATTTGGAGGGGAGGGAAGGGAATCTGAACATTGATATTTTAAAACTTATTATAATTACTATAATATCCTCAGTTTTATTTTAATATTTCAAAATTATTTATTTTCTTGTGTATTGCTGCTCTCTTCTGTGTGATTTTTCTCGATTGCTTCTGTCAAATTATTATAATTATTCTCCACCTTCAAATTATTTTAAAATTTTTGTCCTTAATATAAATCATAATCATTGTACTTTTTGATTACAATTTAAAAGTTGTATCAACATATAGTTTAATTTGTTTTTGAACATTTTATTCGAATTAGGTGAACTCAATATTTCAACATTATGTACTAAATTATAACTTTTTAGTCACTCAATATTAGAAATTTTACTAATAAAAAAATATGTATAAATTTTTCACATTTGAATATCATATTGTATCACTTATATAAGATAATAAGGATAAAAATGTAAATTATTAATAAAACCCCTCCCCTTCCCTCCTGAGCCAAACATATTTTTAATTAAAATCTCTCCCTTCCCCTCCCTTCCTCTCGTTTGAACCAAACACATATCTAATTAAAAAAATCCCCTCACCTCCCCTCCCCTTCCCCCCTCCATTAAAATCCCTTCCCTTCCCTCCCCTCCCCCTCATTTGAACCAAACAGACCCTAAGTGTTTCTTAACAAAACCATGATTCTAAAAAAGTAAAGTTTTTTCTTATTGTGTATCAATTTTTTTATTTTGAATATCTGACACTTATTAAAAAAATTAACATAAAGTGAATATCTTAACAATCTCAGCGACTTAATCTGTGTTTAGTGTTTGTTGGAGAATGAGCATCTTCATCATATTTTATTTGCATGTCCTTTTTCCTTACATGTTTGGTCGGATATCAGTAAATGGCTGGAAGTCCTCTTTTATTACTCTCAAAATTGTTGTTTTAATTTTCTGGATTTGCATAGCAAGCTGAAAGGTAAGGTTAAGATTAAAGAGGGAATTATTGTTGGTGTAAGCCCTAGAGGCCAATACTTTTGGTACTTGTATCGAATTATTTATTAATAATAAACGGCATTTCTTTATTATGTTTGTTTTTCCAAAATAATAAAGTTTCTGGAATAGTTAGTCTGTTTAATGAAATGTTAAGTGCGACTTAATCTTGAGATCCCATTAAACATAGGGACACTATTCTTAAAGTATCCATAGTCGAGCTTTATTGTGAAACGGGCTAACATTAAAGCATTAAGACTATTATGAAGATAGACTGATGATCACATCTCATGGATCATGGATAAGGAGTTATCAAGTCTTGACATAGGTATAAATATTAGAAGTAATATTTATACTGGATTGACCCGCTATGAGAATACTACATAGAATGTTATGCAAAATGTTATAAGTTATTCTCATGGTGATAGTGGTGTATACCACCTTTTGACCTGAAACCACTATGGATTCTAGATGTAGAGTTAAGTGCTTTATTGTTGATCAAACGCTATTCGTAACTGGATAACCATAAAGACAGTTGATGGGTATTTCACATAGCATTCTGAGGGACATGAGTGGCCTAGATGGAATTTGTCCATCCTGTATAATAGGATAAATGTCTAAGGGTCCAATATTGAACTGGACAAGGGTGACACGGTCTATGCCTTGTGTTCAATATAGACATAAGGGCAAAAGGGTAATTGTACACATAAACATTATCACAGAAATTTTTTTGTCATATCACATGATATTTTCGTGAGTTGGGTAGTAGTGATGTGTTGCTAGATACCGTTTACTATTTATTATGTTAAATGTGTGATTTAATATAATTGTCAACGTCGCGAGAACCTACAGGGTCACACACGTAAGGACAGATTGATGAGAGATAGAATAAATAAGGAACACCGTAAGATACGGTGTACTTGAGAGAATTATGGAACACCGTAAGGTACGGTGCTTTTAAGTGAAACATGGAACATCATATAATATAATAATAGTTATTATTATTATTATTATTTTATAACAATTATAAAATATAATAATAAAATATATTTATTATAATAATAGTTATTATAATAATAAAAATATTATTATTATTATATGGTTCACTTAAGTTGGGTTTTTTAGCTTGCATCCCACACAAGGGTTCTATAAATATAACCCTTGTGCATAAGCTTTATCACTTGATGAAATTAGGTTTGTGAAACTCTGCCAAAATTTCTCTATTTCTCTCTCACTCAAAGTCTTCTTTCGTAGCAGCTAGCACTGAGATTGAAGGTGATTTGTTCGTGTGGACTGAGTAGAGGCGTTGTTCTTCGTCAACATTCGTGATCACAACATCAAAGGTCTAAATCGCCACAAGAGGTAATAGTTTCTATCACTGACCATGCCCATTCGTAAGAATCACTAAAGGAAAATTTTAATTTCCGCTGCATTTTAGATCGCAATTTTCCTTCAATTATGTGGTTAGCTGTAACTTGGAGTCTTTGGTCTCACTGGAACAAGATTATTTTTAATGGAGAAAAGAAAAACTTATGTAATGTTTTGAAATCTATCAAAATCTTAGTGTGAATGTGGAAGAGCATTTATAAAATTAGCAGCCCTTGTTGTAATTTTACTGATTTTGTAGCACATCCATTGTTGTATTTGTTTGTGCACAAGGTTGAAGATGAAGATGGAATAAGAGAAAGAAGAGAGAAACTTGAGTAACTAACTTTCAAAATTGAAAAATTCAGTTACAATTCCATTAGACTCTCTCAAAATGAATTCTTTACTAAACTAAAACTTAAAGTTCAGTATTTATACTACCAAGCTTAAATGAAACTCAAATTAAATTGAAATGAGAATCTAAACTGTATTGAATTTGAATTACACTTCAACATCATCCCTTAATCCACATTCAAAACTAAAATCAACAACTCTAATTTTATTCCTCAAGTGGATAAAGTGTTCAGTCTTGATAGTTTTGGTCAACACACCTACAAGTTACTTTGGTGAATCATGTTGCTAATAACCTTGCTTAATCTAGTGGTCATGATCTTGGAGATGACTTTATAAATAGTGGAGCAGCAAGAAATATGTTTATACTTCTTGATGTAATTTAAGTTTGATGATAGATATTTATCAAGGGTAATCTCCAGTTCCTTGAAACAATCACTACAACAAATAATGCTTTTAACCTCGGACGCGAAATGTGTTTTTCTTCGGCTAAAGTAGCGAGAAACGAAGGGCGTCATAAAAAGTTTCCACTTAACACATTAGTGATTAAAAAACCCGAAGGGGTATAGTTATATGCACATGGGTTCGACTCGTCAAAAAAACAAAGAGATTGATTTGGGACTTTCATCGAACACGATGCAAGCAAGGTGAAATTTTTTATATTTTGAAAGCACATTATTAACAGAAACAACTCTCACAACATCAACAAATAACACCATACAAACGAAATAGAAGCAAACAAAAGAAGAAGAATCTAAACAAAAATCAAAAGGGAATAGGAGATCCGCATTTGATCGAAACCTGCAATAACAACAACAAATATAATCAACAATATAATCATTGGTTTTTCATATATCTAAGTAGAGAATGATAAATTATCATTTTTTGTTGAAGAAAGGAAAGAGAGAAGAAAGAAGAAGAATAAGAATAAAAGAGAGGAAGCAGAAGAGAGAAAAAGGGGAGAGGAAGAGAGATGTAGAGGAACAGATAAGAAAGAAGAAGAAGAAGAGAGAGAACCTGCAAAAGAAGTGATTGGAGCATGAAAAGTGGAAGAAGAAGAGAGAGAGAGAGAGAGAGAGAGAGAGAGAGAGAGAGAGAGAGAGAGAGAGAGAGAGAGAGAGAGAGAGAGACAGAGAGAGAGTAATGAAATAACCCGTGGGGAGACTTTAGTTGGAGTGTGGGAATTGATAAAATTGTGTTTTCAAGAAAGATTTAGAAAATATTTGGAAAAGCTTTTAGTTGGATTTTTTGAAAAGCTTTCAGACGTGCATAGTTAGCATGAATCAAAGAAAAGCTTTCTAGCAACCCACGTGGCACTCTGTGGAAGCAAAGGGGCAAATAAGTCTTTTCCAGATTAGTTAACTTTCTTATATTGTAGATAGCAAATGAAGCACTTTCTGAATTGCTTTATAAGTGTACTTACATGCTTTAATTGATATTTTGTTTTATACATTACTTACATGATTTATAAGATTTTGTATGTATGTCATCCCAAGGATAAGAGAAATTGATAGAACACAATGAAGCAATTAAGTATCAAGTAAGTCAGAAGAGGTCAAATTATAATTAACTGAATTCAGTTCTTCTGCTTGTTAAGTGAAACTGAGTCTTGAAAATAAACACTATGCATCAGTACTAGGTGTAAGACCGCTTGTTCTTGATATTCTATGTAAATTAGGCATGAACGTGTTACTCCATTTAGATCCAAGGAAGCTATTTAGTTAGCCTGTGAAAAATACTAGTTGGAGCAAACTAAACTTTAAGCTAAAGAATGGATAAGTTGTGTATACTGTTGAAACTGCTGTTTTTAGCACTTCAGTTGGCGTAACCGGTTACGCCTGTTACCGTAACCGGTTACGAACCGGTTACACTGAAGCCGGTTAAAGATTTACTGTAGATGTTGCGTTTGCGTAACCGGTTACGCTGTTTTCCGTAACCGGTTACACTGAAGCCCAACTGTTTTTCTGTTTGTTTTAGGGTGTTTTAAATCATTCCAATCATTTTGTAACTTGTACTATATAAGGAGCTCACTACTCCTATGTTGTGGTTAATGCCAATTCACTATCTCACCCTCAATTACTCTCTCTCTCTCTATTTTCTTCTATTCATTCTTTAATCTTCATCTTCTTCAATTGATCATTTTCCCCATTAAAGAAACCTTAATTTGATTTGTATGTTCCAACATTTGGCATCAAGAGCCTGGTTCTGATCCGATTCCGCTGCAACAATGAGTACCAATGATCGAATCCCATCCAATTTACCGATTCTTGATTCGAAGAATTACGACAAGTGGTCTAAGCAAATGAAGGTCTTGTTTGGATATCAAGAAGTTCTCGATATCGTCAACAATGGAGTCACACCTCTTGGGGCTGAACCTACAGCTGCACATCAAGCCACTTTCAGGGAAGAGAAGAAGAAAGATTACAAATCTCTCTTCTTGATACACTCTTGCGTCGATGGTGATAACTTCGAAAAGGTCGATGATTGCGAGTCCGCGAGGCAAGCTTGGTTAATTCTTGAGAAAGCATATGCTGGGGCTGCGAAGGCGAAGGTTGTGAGGTTACAAACTCACAAGAGGCAATTCGAGTTAACGCAAATGGAAGAGAAGGAAACGATCAACGATTATGTGACGCGCATTACGCGCTTAGTGAATCAAATCAAGTCGTGTGGGGAAACGATCTTAGAGCAGAATGTTGTGTCAAAAATCTTACGTTCGTTGACGTCAAGATTCGACAACATTGTGGTTGCTATTGAAGAGTCGAAGGACCTTACGTCGCTGAGCAAGGATGAGCTTCAAAGTTCCCTAGAAGCACATGAACAAAGAATGGACGAGAGAGGAAGCGACAAGGCAAAGGCGGAATTAGCTTTGCAAGCTCGTTTCAATGAAAGGAGTAAAGGTTCGAAAGGGAAATGGCCTTCGAAAGGGAAGCAAGGCGATGGTGAACCTAAACATTCGAAGGGACAAAAGGGTGAGAGCAGCAGCTCAAACGGTTATGGTGATCGAAGCAACGCGAGAGGTGGAAAACCAAGAGACATGAGCAAAATACAATGCTGGAAATGCAGGAAACTTGGGCATTTTCAATCAAAGTGTGGTGCTAAACAGCTTGAAACTAAAGGGGATGAAGCCAAGGTTGCTAGGCAAGAGGTGGATGATGAAGCCACACTCTTAATGATGATTACCGATGAGTGTGAAGGCATGGCAGAGGTGCTGGACAGCAGCTGCAAGTCACGGGACAGCAGCTACAGCAGTGCAGAAAAAGCGACAGTTTTGAGTTCGGAACAAAATGTGATGATTTCGGTTCGTGATGGAACTCAAGGCAAAGAGGAGTGGTACTTAGACTCCGGATGTTAAACGCATATGACGGGAAGAAGAGATTGGTTTGTGCAAATCAATCAAGTGGCGAAAAACAAAGTGAAGTTTGCGGACGATTCCACTCTCATGGCCGAAGGTGTCGGTGATGTGTTGATCGAGAAAAAGGATGGTGGACATTCTATGATCAAGGATGTGCTATATATTCCAGGTATTAAGTGTAATCTTTTGAGTATTGGTCAATTGCTCGAAAAAGGTTACAATATACGGTTGGAAGATAAGATCTTGCGGGTTGTTGATGCTAGTGGAGTGTTGATCCTAAAGGCTCCCATGGCTACCAATAGGACTTTCAAAGTTGAGCTGAAAGTATTGGAGCATAGGTGCTTAGCTACAGCTGCAAGTAGAGAGGAGTGGTTATGGCATTATCGTCTCGGTCACTTGAATTTTCGTGATCTCAAAGCGTTGCAACAAGAAGGTATGGTTACCGGGCTGCCACACATTAACGTTCCAGCTGAGTTGTGTGAGGAATGTGTGAAAGGAAAACAACACAAAGGAAGTTTTAGCAAGGATGCGGGTCATAGGACCAATGCACACCTTGAGGTGGTGTATTCCGATGTTTGTGGACCTATGCAAGTGGACACATTTGGTGGCAATCGATATTTTGTCACGTTCATTGACGATTTTAGTAGAAAGTTGTGGACTTACGTCATCAAGAGAAAGGATGAGGTGTTTGATGTATTCAAGAGGTTTAAGTCCATGGCGGAGAGGCAATGCGGTCGCAAGTTGAAAGTTCTCAAAACGGACGGTGGAGGTGAGTATACCTCGGTTGCGTTTGGGAAGTATTGTGATGATGAGGGTATAGTGCGTGAGGTTGTGCCGCCCTATACGCCGCAACAAAATGGTATTGCTGAGAGGAAAAATCGCTCGATTATGAACATGGTTCGAAGCATGTTAAACGGTAAAAGTCTACCGAAGGAACTATGGGGAGAAGCGGTCTCTACAGCCACATACTTATTGAATCGTTGTCCTACAAAGAAGCTTGAAAAGCTTACACCGGAAGAGGCTTGGTGTGGATTCAAACCGAATCTAAGTCATTTGCGTGTATTCGGTTCGGTGGCTTATAAACATGTGTCGGGACAATTGAGAAAGAAGTTGGACGATAAAGGAGAGGAAATGATATTCGTTGGATATCACTCTACAGGCGGTTACAAACTGTTCGATGCGAGAAATCGGAAGATTCGAATTAGTCGAGATGTTGTTTTTGAAGAAAATAGCAGCAGCAGTCTCAGTGTAACCGGTTACGGCCAGCCAGTACAAACTGGCGTAACCGGTTACGGACAGGAAAAACAAAGTCAGAATTCTGCAGGGAACAGCGTAACCGGTTACGGCCAGTCAGTACATACAGGCGTAACCGGTTACGAGCAGAACAGAATTCCAACTGCTGTACTTTTTGATGATCCAGTCAGTCCCGAAACAGTTCCGCAGCCTCCGAATGATGTTCAAACTGAAGGACACCGTAGAAGATCAACAAGGCAAAGAGTGTTGCCTTCTAGACTCCAAGAATGCGAGAGATTCCAAGATAATGAAGTTAATAATGAAGGTGATTTCGTTCATTTTGCGCTTATGGCCGAATCCGAACCGGTGAACACGGAGGAGGCTCTAAGGGATCCAAAATGGATTTGTGCAATGAAAGAGGAGCTGGAATCAATCGAGAAAAATGGCACTTGGGAGTTAGTTGATCTACCTCATGGTAAAAAGCCAATTGGTGTCCGTTGGGTCTTTAAAGTGAAAGCAAATCCGAAGGGCGAGATAATCAAGTATAAGGCTCGATTAGTAGCGAAAGGGTTTTTGCAACGTGACGGAATAGACTTTGAGGAGGTGTTTGCTCCTGTGGCTAGGCTTGAGACCATCCGATTGGTTGTTGGTATTGCAAACAACAACAATTGGAGCGTTTATCAAATGGACGTCAAATCTGCGTTTTTGAACGGTCCACTTGATGAGGAAGTTTATGTTGGACAGCCCCCTGGTTTTGAAGTAAAGAATCAAGAGATGAGATACTACAAGTTGCATAAAGCCTTGTATGGTTTGAAACAAGCTCCAAGAGCTTGGAACAAACGCATAGATGGCTTCCTTATTGACATTGACTTCAAGCGGTGTGTGTCCGAACATGGCGTATATGTGAGATCAAATGCTAAGGATGGAGTGATAATTCTTTGCTTATATGTGGACGATCTCTTGATTACCGGCAGCTGTGAGGAGAGTATTTCAAGGTTCAAGAAGGAACTCATGAGTGAGTTTGAGATGACGGACCTTGGAATCATGAAATACTTCCTTGGCATAGAGTTCCAAAGGTCAAAAACGGGACTGCTCATGCACCAAAGGAGGTATGCACTTGAGATCTTGAAGAGGTGTGAAATGGAACATTGCAATGTTGCCATTACACCATGTGAAACAAGGCTACAGCTGTCCAAAAGTGAGGATGAGCAAGATGTTGATCCAACTCAATATCGAAGATTGATTGGATCATTGCGGTATTTGTGCAATACGCGACCGGACTTGGCATTTAGTGTCGGTATTGCGAGTAGATTCATGGAGAGACCAAAGGTATCTCATATGGCAGCTGTCAAGAGGATCCTTAGATATATTAAAGGGACTCTTGGTTGTGGAATTCTCTTTCCGGCATCGGATACGAGCCGAAAGTGTGATTTACTTGGTTTCACCGATTCCAATTGGTGTGGTGATAAGGATGATAGAAAGTCAACAGCTGGATACATCTTTATGCTAGGTAGAACTCCAATCTCTTGGTGTTCGAAAAAGGAACCGGTGGTAGCACTCTCATCTTGTGAGGCCGAGTATATTGCGGCATCGTTGTGTGCTTGCCAAGCCATGTGGCTTATGAATCTATTGAAGGAGCTTAATAGTAGTGAGGGTGAGGCTATTACTCTCCTTGTCGACAATGTCTCCGCGATCAACCTTGCTAAGAATCCAATTGCACATGGAAGAAGCAAGCACATAGAGATGCGGTTTCATTACTTAAGGGAGTTAGTGAGCGATGGAAAGTTACGATTGGGGTATTGTCGAAGCGAAGATCAAGTAGCTGACATATTGACCAAGGGTGTGACCAATGAGGTGTTCAAGAGGCTGAGAAGGAAGCTGAGCATGGTGGACTTGGACCAACTGAAGTGAGGTGGTGTGTTGAAACTGCTGTTTTTAGCACTTCAGTTGGCGTAACCGGTTACGCCTGTTACCGTAACCGGTTACGAACCCGTGAAACAGATTTACTGTAGATGTTGCGTTTGCGTAACCGGTTACGCTGTTTGCCGTAACCGGTTACACTGAAGCCCAACTGTTTTTCTGTTTGTTTTAGGGTGTTTTAAATCATTCCAATCATTTTGTAACTTGTACTATATAAGGAGCTCACTACTCCTATGTTGTGGTTAATGCCAATTCACTATCTCACCCTCAATTACTCTCTCTCTCTCTCTCTCTCTCTCTCTCTCTATTTTCTTCTATTCATTCTTTAATCTTCATCTTCTTCAATTGATTATTTTCCCCATTAAAGAAACCTTAATTTGATTTGTATGTTCCAACATATACTAGAGGTCTTGAATTAGAAGAACCTCATTATAGCATGGAACAAGTTAGTGCCAAAGAAGAGTAAAAATCTCACACATAACAATTGACATATATATACCACATGAAAACGCTTCTTCAAATCTCAAGAACTAGAGAGGATGGTAATGCTCCTATGGTAGAGCAATATGTAACACAATACTGAACATATACATTACAACCATTATGAATAATTACTCTCAAAATTCAGTCATAGAAAAATATTTATGAGCATCATATCAAATCATAACTCTTAGTACTACGAGATGATAAATGCAATCCATAAATTAAAATTGAAAATGAATAATAGAGTTCAACTAGGTTTAAAATGAATAATAATAATAAAAAAACTAACTTAAAAAAATTGACTACTAAACTACTAGATCTTTTTGAACTAACGTGTCCTCCTTCTAACTACTATCTTCATACGAGTTAAGTAAATCAATGAGATCACCATTTCATATTTTCATGATCTCTACATAAGTAAATAAAACACTTTTGAACATGTAAATATATATCATAAAAATAAACATGGTTTCTTGATTCGAGATTCATCTTTTTTAATGCAACCACAAATAAGGTACATAAAGGAAAACATAAAAGATCAAATAATTCCATTCATAATCTCTTCTTTGCTTGATTCATACTTATTGAGTATGACTCATATTGTTAAGAATTGAGATGATTGTGGGTTTTGAGATAATTATAGATTGTTGAGATATAAATCATAGTGTTAAGATGATTGATTATAAGTTAAGATAACTGTTTGTTGAGGAATATTAAGGATAAAGATTTTAAATACACGGACTCTTGTATTATATATATATATATATATATATATATATATATATATATATATATATATATATATATATATATATGTCCTGTAACACTGTAATTCAGTTCATAAGATAAAATATAAAGAGAATTATAACTACTTTATAGTCGCAGAAATAGGCACCATTGACCGAATAACATTAACAAAGATCGACCAATCCATTGTCTTTTACTTTCTTTAATTCTTAATTTTCTACAATAGTTGTTGTTCTAACAATCAGTATCAGATGATAATTAACTCTAGTGCAAAATTCGAAGTAACAAGGTTTGACGAGACATGTGATTTAGAATTAAGACAAACAAGGGTTAAGGATATGTTAGCTCGATAAAGTTTACATAAGGTGTTGCGTGAAATGAAACCAAACAACAATGAGGATACCAATTGGGCATATATGAACGATAATGTTGCATGATTGACTCGTCTATGTGTTTCAGACAAGGTGATAAATCATATCCTGTGTATGAGGACTCTGAAGGACGTTTTGGGAACAATTAGAGAGTCAATATATGACCAAGAAGCCGATGAACAAATTGTTCGCGAAGAAGCAACTATAAAGTTTAAGGATACAGGAAGAATTTGATTTGAAACAACATGTCAATGTATTAAACAACATAATTACCAATCTAGTGAGGTTTAGAGTGAATGTTGATGACGAAGATAAGGAAATTATCTTGCTATATTCGTTACCAGGTTCTTATTACCACTTAGTGACTGCTCTTACCTACAGGAAATACACTATTAGTCTTGATGTGATTACTGGTACATTTTTGTCTCATTGTCAAAGGAGACAACACATAGAGGAAGGAACTAAATGTGATAGTATGTATGTGAAAGGGAATCAACATCGTGGTTCAAACAAGGGTAATGGAGGTTTTGGAAAGAAGAGGTATAAATCTCATAATCGAAGAATCATTAAGGGTTATAGTTGCAAATAGATTGGGCATTGGAAGAGGAATTATCCAAACAAAAATCAGAGCTCATTTAGCTCTACAAATATGGTTCAAACCGGTGATTCTGGAAGTGAAGCAGATATACCGTGTGTTTCATCTAACAAGTGCACAAATGCGCAAATTCTTGACTCTGGTTGTTCTTACCACATCATGTCGCACCAAGAATGGTTCACTACATTCAGGTAAGATAATTTTGGATTTGTTTATCTAGGTGATGATAAAGCATGTAGTATCACTAGAATGAGAAAAATTAAAATTTTCATGGACGGTGGTAGCGTGTGAACAATGAAAGAAGTCAGATATATTCCAAAATTGAGGAAGAACTTAATTTCTCTAGGTACTCTACAAGAAAATTGTTTTTCCTACAGGTCTGATGGATATATGGCCATTATAAAGATTAGCAAGGGTGCATTGATTGTGATGAGAACAAGAAGGATTGCGGATAACGTTTACAAATTGTTAGGGAACATTCTTATAGGGGATGTTACATCAATTAAGTTTGAAAATGATGCAATCAAACTTTGGCATATGTATTTCAATCATCTCAATGAGTATAGGATGATAAATCTTCATAAAAGAAACCTATTGAATGGTGTTCCTAGTTACAAGTTTAAATTATGCAAGAATTATATACTTGAAAAACAATATTGTATTCAGTTCTAGATCCGGAAGCACAAAACAAATAGAATCTTACACTATATACATTTTGACCATTCATCAAATAAAGATTAGGGTTTAAAGGTGTATTGTTAAAGGTGTACTAAAGTTACAGTGACTTTACCTGCCACAAAGTCACCAAATCTAATTCCTAAAACTATGTCATTGTGTATTTTTTAAATAATATATAACCTTTGTATATATATTTTATCTTTAGAATTTTAAAAATAATTTTATCAAATTATTTGTCTCGTTTCATATGTAACTCATTATTTAAAAATCTAACATATTATCAATTTTAAATGCTAAAAATGTGAGACAAAAAAAAGTTTTAATTTGAAATAGAGAACTAATTATGTGAATTAGGGCTGGCAATGAACCAAACTAACTCGAAAATAGTTTGAAATTCGATTCGAAAATTAAACCGTTGAATTAGGTTCATGAATCAAATGAGCTGAGTATGAGCTAAAATATAAGTTCGTTAACTTAATGAGCTAAACTTGAACTATACATAGTTCGACTCGTTAGGTTCATGAGTTAATTCGATTATATATGAGATATATTATATTGTCTTTAATAGTAGGTTTAAAGATTTGCTCTAAATGTTAATATCATATTTTATTTTAATCTTAAGCTTTTAATTGATAATTTATATTCTCAAGTGAGCAAAATATTTTTACAAATAAAATTAATATCGTATAGATTTCAATCTTATAATTTTTAATTTATTTCTATATTTTTTATTTAAAAAATATTAGTTTAAAATGTCAAATATATATATATATATATATATATATATATATATATATATATATATATATATATATATATATATATATATATATATATATATGTGTGTGTGTGTGTGAAATAAACAATTTGAACCTAGATAAACCTAACGAGTTGAACTGAGATATACTTGAACTTCTAATAAGACGAGTTTGAGTTAAAAAATAAGTTCGTGATAAACTCGAACTCGAAGTCAAACTCGGCCAATTCTTAACAAGTCGAGTTTGAGCTGGAAAAAAAGCTCGTCATAAACTCGAACTCGAACTCGAACTCGGCCAATTCTTAATGAGTCGAGTTGAGCTGAGGCGAGTTCGACTCGACTCGACTCATATGATATGAATAAATGAGTCAAAATTGTGATAAAGCCTAAATTTAATAGAGATGTTTTTATAAATATTTTTTTATAATACAAACTTATCTTATAATAAAAAATAAAGAGTTTAAGATTTTTAATCCTTGATTTTTGTTTTAATCCTTGATTTTTGTTTTTAATCCTTAAAATAAAAAACATCATAGTAGCAGTATTGTTGTTCTGCTATCAATGGAGCTCGATAAAATCCCAATCGGTTCGTGCTCCAAAGAGCATCACAACATTTACCAACACTGGTTCAATCATGCTGATTCAGGTTATCTATCTACTACCAATTTTCTCTTTCCATTTGGTTATCCATGAAATTCATTCACCACTCTGCTTTCTTTCATTTTCAGATGCTCATGGCCGCCTTTCCAAGACTGATGCCACCAACTTTTTCGCCATGTCTAATTTGTCTCCTCAACATCTTAGTCAGGTGTGGGCTATTGCAGATTCAAAGCAACAAGGTTATCTTGGTTTTCAAGAGTTTATCCTTGCTATGCAGGTGAAAATATGTTATACTTTGCAGAAGTTTAATGCTGATGGATTTCCAGAATCTCACTCATTTGAAATGTAGCTACTTTCTTTGGGACAATCTGGGCAACCGATAACACAGGATGTGCTGACAAGTGATGGTAAGTTGTGTGTGTTTAGATTTGAATAGCCTTTTGTAATTGTATTGGTCAAAATCAAATATTATAGTAGGTACTGTCTGCACATGTTTATTGTGAATTTCTATCTTAAAACTCTTTAATCTAATAGAGCTTATATTTATTGCAGTTGATTTGAAAAATCTGAAACCTCCCATAATGGAGGGTTTGGATGCAATACTGGCTGTAAGTATTTATTTGTTTATGGCATTATCTTTTTCATGTTCATTTAGTGAAAGTACTTACTGCTTGCCTTTGTATATTCAGAAGAAAATGCATAAACAAAAAGATGCGGATGCAAATGGTAATATATTTTCTGTTTTATTGAATACGGGCACTCGTTGGTTTTGGTTTTCTTGTTTGTTCGTTTCTCTTCAAAATCATATTTAGTTATAATGCAGGCAGTTCTCAATTACAACCATCACTGTTAAGTAGTTGGTTTTCTTCAATGTCAACGAAAAAGGCAAGGATTCTACTACTGTGACTTTAATTTTGTGAGTGTATTATCCTTATCTGCCGCTAAAGAGAACATACGGAATATTCGTGTCCAGTTTTCAATTAATAACAGTAACATGCTTGATTTGCATTCTTTACCAGCTTTATTATGCTCTAGTTTCATTTTGTGTCATCATAATATTTAAGAATGAAAAGTATCCTTAGGCAGTATGGTCACGAAAGACTGCTAGCTAGATCTAATGTGCCATGACTGCCAAAGTGTTCTACGATCACAGCAAGATCGTTTCCATCCCTGGCATGGTCAAGATTGTAAAATAAAATAAAAAAACATGCTGGATTTTTTTTGTTGGCCCTATCTAACTGGGTTGGGTTTTTGTTAAATCAGTTCTTCTATCCCTAAACCTCAATTTTCTCAAACACAAAAGCTACCTCCTTTGAGTTTAGTATTTTGAAGATGATGGTTATGACTTATGTCTTTTGAATATTTAAGATGGTGTCTTTTGAACTTATTAAGTTATGGAACAATGATTATGAATTATTTACTAAATTGGCTGAATGTTGTAAATTATAGGTTACTTTGTCTATGTATTATAACTTTTCCCTTAGGTAGGATCTTACGTACCATACCACGATCCTAGTTTTACGATCTTTCACCGGCCAACAGATCCTAATTAACATCTCGTGCTTGATTACATTGTCTCCAGGAATGTTTGGTTTGGTTTGGTTAATGTCTGAATATGATGTTAATATTAGGAGCCTAAAACTAACAATATCTGTTGGCTTTTATGTAACTGTCTTAAGTGATGCAAGCTGATACAAATAGTAATAATCTGCCTGACACTCAACAAATGGAAATTAATGTGCCTGTTTTGATTGTTACTATCAAGGCTAAACAAATTTTCATTTTGTCTTATATTCATCTAGTTTAGTTTCTAATAGGGCAGAAATCTATTTGGCAGGAGCCTAAAAGCCACCTTGTAGATATGTTCTATTGGTCCCTTAATTTGTGTTCTTGCTACTTACTTTCTATTGCCTAATCTTAGAAGTTGTCAAATATACGTTCTTATAGGTCTTTCACTTGTATTTTGGTGCATATTTCCACAGGTTCCACTTTCCTCCGTGACATCAATAATTGATGGCCTGAAGAGACTCTACATCCAAAAGTTGAAGCCTTTAGAAGTGACTTACCGCTTTAATGATTTTGTCTCCCCATTATTGGTCAGTAAGTTACTATCTTTAGAAGTGACTAATCATTCAAGATTTAGTGTCATATTTCTTTACCCTGTTACATCGTTTCTATGTTTTAAATACACAATTGACATCTTTATTAATTTCAACTCTTTACTCACTGTAGACAAATAGTGATTTTGATGCCAAACCTATGGTTATGCTTTTGGGTCAATATTCAACTGGTAAAACAACATTTATCAAACATCTGCTTAAATGTAGTTATCCAGGCAAGTAATTCTATTTTCTCTATATCCATGTTGCCGTTGGTAATTAAGTGTGGCACTGTCTTATAGACATAAAAGTTACTGAAGTTTGTCTTGTTTTCGCGAAACTGTCAATAGGTGCACATATTGGACCCGAGCCTACTACTGATAGATTTGTTGTTGTCATGGTACGTGCCAGAAAACCAGATTCTTTCCTAAAACTCAATAATACCTTAAGGTTTTCTTAGTTTTGAAATTATTTTTACATCGGTGCATGGTTTTGACAATTTGAATTACTGTATTCAATTTAATATATCTTCAAGTCATTTTAGAAAATGAATTATTGCATTAGTTTTAACTAAAAATGGTTGTGTACAGTCTGGACCTGATGAGAGAAGGATTCCTGGAAATACTGCTGCAATCCAAGCAGATATGCCGTTTAGTGGACTCACAACTTTTGGCACAACTTTTTTGTCAAAATTTGAGTGTTCACAAATGCCTCATCCTGTAAGTTGCTCTCGCTCCATTGAATAGGTGTATAGATTTTCCTTGTGTGCATTTGGGCATAACCAGTTTTTGATTGTCAAAAGCTACTGGAGCACATTACATTTGTGGACAGTCCTGGAGTTCTTTCTGGAGAAAAGCAACGGACGCAACGAGCATATGATTTTACGGGCGTAACATCTTGGTTTGCCGCTAAGTGTGATTTGATACTCCTCTTATTTGATCCTCACAAACTTGACATTAGTGATGAGTTCAATCGCGTGATATCATCCTTACGGGGACATGATGAAAAAATTCGAGTGGTTTTGAACAAGGCAGATCAAGTTGATACTCAACAAGTAATTGCCTTTCTAGTTAAACTTCTATTTGTTTATTAATTGAAAATTTTATTACAGGATAAGGAAATGTTGACTTCTATTTTGGCCCTATGTTGCAGCTAATGAGGGTTTATGGAGCCTTAATGTGGTCTCTAGGGAAAGTGTTGAACACACCTGAAGTCATTCGGGTGTATATTGGGTATGTTAAAGTTTTCTCTTTGACATGGAGAGTTGAAAATAGAGCAATGTGTTTCTTCAATGACTAGTTATTTTAAGCTTCTCTTTTTTTGTTATTTTTGTGGTGGAACCGTGGCAGATGTATTTTATCTCACCTTTCTTTTGCAGCTCTTTTAACGACAAGCCTGTAAATGATGGTGTCGGTGGTTCAACCGGAAATGAACTGTTCGAAAAAGAACAGGAAGACCTTCTTTTAGATATGAAAGATATACCAAAGGCGGCTTGTGATCGAAGAGTGAGTTTGTTTATTTTGTTTTTGTTTATTGAAGAGTGATTTTATTTTGTTTTCTACTAATAACTGTTTTGCTATTAAATCAAGAAGATTGATATCATTAAATTACTAAGTCAGCCTTTTGATTTGATTTTTTTCTTCTTTTCTTTGGAGATTATATCTGGTAGAAATATTCATTTTGCGAGTCTTGCATCATTTTGTCCATGGAGAAATTTGACATGTATATACTTTGGCTGAATATCATAATCCAGTCATTTATTGTTTGCTATTTATTGATGTTGCTGGTTTGCATAATTTTATCTTATGCATTCAATTATTTGACTATTGTAGATCAATGAATTTGTTAGACGAGCCCGAGCTGCCAAGATACATGCTTACATTATCGGTCATCTTAAAAAGGAGATGCCCGCAATGATGGGCAAAGCTAAAGCTCAGCAAAAACTAATTGATAACTTGGCAGGCGAATTTGGAAAGGTATGAATCGGATGCCACATCTTCTCTGCTTACCTACAAGTCTCTTTGATCTCACTTAATATTAAGTTGTATTTATACTGACATATAAAATCAAAACAGGTACAAAGAGAGTTCCATTTACCTCCAGGTGACTTTCCAAATGTTGAGCATTTCAGAGAAAAATTGCGAGGTTATAATATTGATAAGTTTGAGAAATTGAGGCCAAAAATGATACAAGTAGTTGATGACATGCTTGCCCACGACATTCCTAACCTTTTGAAGAAGTTCAAAAATCCCTCTGGCGGTGAGGTTACTTCAAAATGGAGTGCGTCGTCAGATGGTACAAATGTTGCGTGCGAAAGGCGCCGATATTATTCTAAGTTGTAGTATGACAAAATTTAGGAGATTGGGTTTACTTGTTTATAGTCAGTTGTAGTAGAATATTGTCATTTCCCCAGATATGCTAGTATTAGGGGGATCCTTTTGCTTATAAAAAAGCATTCAGAATCCTTTCTCACCAATACTAACGAAAATAAACAAGAGTTGCTGGAAATGAATTAATTGATGAAAGAGAATACCTTTGTTAGGAGACATTGACAAATCTATGCAAGTGTGTAATTAAAATTATGTATCTCGTGTTAGAATTTGGAATCAATTGGTTGGTGAAAATGGAGAGAGTTTGAATGTGAAGAGTGAAAAAGAGATAGAGAATTAGAAAGAATATAATTGAGAGCGATAATGTTTACATCATCGATAATAATATCTCCAAGGTATTTAAACAATTACAAGTGGATTGAGAAACAAACAACAAGTCAAATAATAGAAAAACTAAATTTTCGTGTATGTACCTGATTACAAAACTTGTAATCGATTATAGCTGCTAAAAACTAGAAAAATATTAACAATGGTAATCAGTTACTGCGAATGCTTAACCGATTACGCTAACGCTAGAATCACTTTTCTTCCGTTTATTTGACTTTATCACATGTCTGTAACCGATTACACGCCCATGGTAACCGATTACAACACTTGAATTATCCATTTTCACTTAACACACCATTTTAATTCAAGTGCTCCAAGTCTTCCATGCCCATGATCATCTTCAATCTCTTGAACACTCCAATTATGACTTCGTAATTCAACAAATCATCCACTTGGTCTTCACTTCTATAATATCTCAATCTTGACCTTCATTCACTAACAAGTTCTCTCAAGTAGTGGAACCTCCTCTCAATATGCTTGATCCTCCCATGTGCAATTCGGTTCTTAGCAAGATTTATAGCAGAAATATTATCAACCAAGAGCGTTACATTGTCATCCTAATCATTATATAGCTCCTTCAATAGATTCATTAGCTACTTAATTTGCCATGCACACAACTAAGCGACAATGTACTCGACCTCACAAGACGAGAGAGTTACTACCAATTCCTTCTTCCAACACCATGATATTGGTGTTCCACCGAACATAAATATGTATTCAGCTATAGACTTTCAATCATCTTTATCTCTACAATAATTAGAATAATAATTAGAATTGGTAATACCAAATTGCATTTTCTGCCTGTTCCCGTTGCGGGAAAGATAATTCTGCAGCCAATAGATTCTTTGACGTATCTTAAAATCCTCTTGACTATTGTCAAGTGAGACACCTTCAGTCTCTCCATGAATATACTCATAATACTGACACTAAATGTCAAGCCGATCGCGTATTGCACAAGTAGCAAAAAGATTCATTCAACCTCTTATACTAAGTTGAATTAACATCTTGCTCATCCTCATTCTTTGACAACTGTAGCCTTAATTCAGCTTGAGTAATGGCAGCATTACAATGCTCCATTATAATAAAACCAAGGGGTTGTTCTACCTAAACTTCCTCTTGAAACGGCCCGTTCATAAATACATATTCGACATCCATTTGATAGATGAACCAATTGTTGTCATTCTCAATACCAAAAACTAGCCTAATAATTTCAATTCTAGCGATCAGTGCAAATACCTCTTTAAAGCAAATTCATAAGTGTAACCTACGTCGATGTAGTCTACCTCACATACTTCATTTACTTAAAGCAAATTCATGAGTACAACTGATGGGCCGCGTGTTTGTTTTATTTGTACTTAAAGCTAGGTGAAGCTTGTTTTTGGAAGACAAGAAAATTGAGAGGAAATTGCATGCTGCTTATGGTAATATATTTGCACCTTCATTGTTACTAATATGTCATAACACTTGTGGAACTCTATTACTAATATTTTATCTAAATCATTTTTCAGGCATGGATCCTCTCTCATTTTCTTCAATTATTTGTATGGGCACTTGATGATAACTACGTCGAGGATTTTCCACATGCTTTATCTTAAATCCCGCTCAGAGGGAATACAAAAATTGAGTTGTTTCAGGTGTTTATTCACCACACAGTAGTAGATGACATATGTTACTTCAAGTACGACGATCATCGTCAGAAGTGTCACTTGGACAACATAGCCTTCTACTCTGGATAGTTGGCTTGTGGGTCGCACATGATATATCCACCTTTTCATGAGCTGGTCATGCGCTAGGTCAGGTTTCTTTAGTTTAATCCAAGACATCTCTTGGTGTCTGCTACTCTGACAATCCTCTGCATAGATCTTGATGTTATACTCGATGGTTTCTATAATTATTTGATACTAAATGATGCATGTAGTGTGCAACCTCCTGATCCATGGGTTGTTGCATTTAGCTACATTCAATGGTTCTATAATGTGTGACATTCTTACATAACACAAGATGCTACGGGAGCACAACCTAGGTCAGCTCATCAGACGATGTTGGAAGAGGATCAGACTAGGAATTACCACGCCCATGACGCTTGTTAGCCTGTCGATTTACTGTGACGCTTGCAAGAGATGCCATAGAGAGAGAGAGAGAGGAGATTTTGAGGAATGTAGTTATGGTATGGTCATTGTACAAACCATCTTAGCCAAGGCACGGAATGCCTTGCAGTACAGGCGACAAAGGAGAAACATAGAGCTTAGATATACATAGTAGTTTATTTTTATTTGTGTTTTGGTGACATTTATATTTTTTAACAAATTATGTATCGTGGTAACATTATCGTTGATTAATGTTTGGATTTGTATTATTGTTTGAATTTATATATGACATCCTTGATTTACATAATTAGTATGGTTTAATGTTATCTTTAGTATAAATGACCTAAAAGATAAACTGGTCTAAAAAAATATCAATTTCAGAACAAACTTACGACCTAGGACTGGTGTTCTATGTTCTTAGGATTTTTCGGAAATGCACTTTTAAACTATCTTCTGAGCGATGAAAAACACCATGCAATACCAAATTAATTAAAGTTACGTGTTTGTTTCAAATTAATAAGGAGTACTAGACTTGATTGAATTAATTAATTGTTCACATGCAATTATTCTTAGGTATTTCTTTTTTTAGAATTTTCTTTCATCAGAAGAATTGCACTATTAAGATTACAGACAAATTAACCAATGCATGATGTAGATTAGTAGATGGTTGAAACCAATAATTAAGATAACTTAGATTAGTCAACCATTCTATGTATACACACAAAAGTTACCATTTTCATTTTCACATTAAAATGCATCATTTTCTTTATAGTTTTTTTTCTATGTTAAAGATAACCGGCCATTATTCCATTTCAACTAAAATAATTCTTAAATCCAAATTGATTTCAAAGGTATATATTTAGAAAACATGAATTTATCTATTGACTTATTTGAACTCTTGTAAACACATATGAACTTATCTACTCCTCACACATGAATTTATCTATTTTTTCAGATGACTTTTGGTGACTCTGATTTCCCGTTGCTTCCCGCCAAGGCGGAGCCACCTTCGATTGTACTCGAAAGTACATCTCATGGAAAGACGGATTACGGCCCTGAACCACTTCCACGATGGGCTTTTGCTTTGTTTGGAGTCGTGATCATGTTCTTCATTGGATTGATATGTTGGATGGTTTGGTGGCATTTGACTCGTGAGCCACAAGTGATACCAGTGTCGGCTACCAAGGAGGAGATGGCTGTGGCGCAAGAAGAGGAGCCGGATGCAGAGATTATTGCGTAGATATATAGTAGGTATTTTTTAAGTTCAAGTTTAAATATTTATAAAAACAAATCAAACTTTTACCAGAAACTTTTATAAATATGAATTTAGGTGTGTTTCTATGAAGGAAATAATAAACTAATCATATGTTAATTAATTACTTATCATCACATCTATAAATACATTTTGCTAAACCTCTCTTTCCCTCATTACAAACTTTCATCATTAATTTGCTAAGTGTTTTTCACCTGGAAAACTCACATACCAAAATCAATATTTTCTTGTAGTGTTTTATATCATTTTAACATGAGTGTGCGTGCGTGCATGTGCGCACGTGTATTTGTGTGTGTCGTGTATATAAATTTAATATTATTTTAACATGAGATAAACTCTATGATTTTACGCTTCGATTTTACCTAGGCAAAACAAGTCAAGGTAGAAACACGATTCTGACAACCTTAGTTTATCTGCCTCTTATAAATTGTTTTTGCCTAGCATTCCTCTAGCTTTTCAACTAATGTTATTGTTTATAATATTGCAGATGACTTTCTGTGAATTGTTTATAATATTGAAGATGACTTTATGTGAATCTGGCTCTCCGCCGTATGCGTTAAGCAAGCCACTTTCCACTGGATTCAAACAAACATATATGAGTGATTCCAACTTTGGTTCAAAGCCTATTGCATGGGCATGGTGGGCTTTGAGTATATTTGTAGTCATTATACTTTTTTCCTACGAATAAAATGTTATTTGATTTGGTGGCATTTATCTCACCACTGGTGGTTCCCTTGTCAGCTCCGGAGACCGAAATGATTGTCATGCATGAGGATGAGGAGAGCCTGTAGGAGAGCGTGTAGCCTAGACAGTTTGTTTAATTTCATAGAATTGTTTAAGAATAAAGAAAAACTTTATATACAAATATTTATATATGTGTAATGTTTAATCAGTTTTTATTGGAAGAGTTTTTAATTATGTTCTTAAAAAAAAGACTAAATCAGTCATAACCCACCTCGATAAAAACAAGGTCCAGGCATCTTTCGATAACAAAGACCGAGAAAGTTATTTTCCTTTTAAGAGTCTGATATAGGATAAGATCGATCCAATTACTTAAAAGCTTTTAAGTAATTGAATCGATCTTGACCTATCTCATACTCTTAAAAGGAAACCTTTAATATATTAAATTGCATCAAAGGGCATAATTTTATCAATATTTAGATTTTATGTATTAATATATAAATAAGTTTTATATAAATAAATCATTAGAAAAAAGTCAAACCTATTAGACTTCCTTTTCTCTTTATTGAATTGGGAAAATGAAATTAATTTAATGTTTGTACAAAAGTTGAGTTAATTAAGGTCATAAGAATATTTTTTATGATCATTGCTGTGTTTAGAAAGTAGAAACAATCCACACGCTAAAGCATGATTTAATTATTAAAGGATAAGGAGTATTAGACTTCTCTTTCTCTAAATTAGAAAATTGTCAAAGTTGTGTTAAACTGAAATCTTCTCTTTCTCTAAATTAGAAGTTTACATTATTGTTATTATAATTCTGCTATCAGTATTGTTGTCCATACTTCGGTGATTGTAATTTCACTTGCTCCATTTTTCATCCCTTGCTCTTGTTGTTCTCTAAATAGTATAAAAGGTTAGCATTCTACTTATTTTGTTTGAGTTTCATCTTCATTCTATTGATTTTATGCGTGCATGTGCGCGCGTGTAGTTGTGTGTGTTGTGTATATAAATTTAATGTCATTTTAACATGAGATAAACTCTATAATTTTACGCTTTGATTTTACGTTTCGATTTTACCTAGGCAAAACAAGTCAAGATAGAAACTCGATTCTGACAACCTTAGTTTATCTGCCTCTTATAAATTGCTTCTGCCTAGCATTCCTCTAGCTTTTCAAGTAACGTTATTGTTTATAATATTGTAGATAACTTTCTCTGAATTGTTTATAATATTGCAGATGACTTTATGTGAATCTGGCTCTCCGCCGCATGCGTTAAGCAAGCCACTTTCCACTGGATTCGGACAGACAAATATGAGTGATTCCGACTTTGGTTCAAAGCCAATTGCATGGGCATGGTGGGCTTTGAGTATATTCGTAGTCGTTATACTTTTTTCCTAGGAGTAAAATGTTATTTGATTTGTTGAATTTTTTTTTTTTGAATAACCACATTTTTTTAAAAAATTAAAAAATAACCAATATTTCAAAAAATTTCATAAATGTCTATTTTTTAAAAAAAAAATTAACACGTTGTCGCCAGGGGGTGGCGACAACACTTAAAGTCCAATGATGTCGCCAATGGGCCTGACGACTATGTAAAATGCATAGTGTTGTCGCCACCCCCCGGCTACAACACCTTCCCTTTATTTATTTTTTTGTTTAATTTATTTTACTTATTATTTTTAACTATTTTTTTAATTTGGAAAATAATATAAATAAATTAAAAAAAGTACCAAATACATTAACCATTAATCATAATAAAAAAAGTACATTAAAATTAAAAAAACACAAAATACATTAATGATAATTTTAAAATTTTTATTGACCGCCGCGTGGACCATGGTACGATCCGCACTCAGGTTGTCTAATAACTCGTGTCGAAAGATCATGAGTTGGGAGTGCTCCCCTATTCCTGCGACGCCCCCCTCTACTTGGTTCCTCTTGTGTTTGAGTCGACGGCCCCTAAATGCATTCCGGGTCTACAAAATCTGTGAGCCGTCTTTGACCTCTAGAATTCCCGCTATAGGAAAGGCGGGTGCCCGCGACGCCTTCAAAGCTTTGTCTTGGTGGGTTGAAATTTCTCCTAGTGGGTGCGGCCTCGAAGTTTGGTCTTTGGAAGTTGGTGGTGGGTTCGGTTTGGTTAAAATACATTGGTTGTGGTGGTGTATTGAAGTTCAATTGTTGGTTGGGGTATTGTGATGTTGGTTGGTCGAATGAGTTGTATGGCGGGTATTCTTCTTGTATGCCTATGTCAGGGGTAAGTGGTGGTGATCTGGAAGAGCTCGCCATATTGAGTTCTTGGAAGTGTAGGTGGTGGGGTTGAGTTTGTGATTGAGTTTGGAATGGTTGTTGGTGGTGGTATTGTTGGAATTGTTGTAGTTGTTGTTGTTGGTAAATAGGTGGTTGTTGGTTTATTGGTTGTTGTTGGTAATTTGGTGGTTGTTGTTTTGGGTAATTTTATTGTTGGAAATTTGGTGGTGGTTGTTGATGTTGGAAAGTTGGTGGTGGTTGTTGTTGTTCTTGGAAATATGGTTGTTGTACTCGCGGGTCTTCCAAATATAAAGGGTCAGACACAAACATTTCGGGACTTGTGACCGTTCTGTACCAGTTGACATATTCAGCCGTTAGTTTCATTTCGGTCGGCGCAACAGGAAACTGTAGGACAGTGGTGGAACGATGAGCCCATATTTTACTGTGCTCTTTAGCAAACGTCTTCCAATTATCTACGTACCACTGTTGGTTGACCTTTTGCAGATGCCAAGGTACCAAACACTCAAGGGGGTCAGGGATACCTTGATGCATGCCGAATTGGAGTTTCACACGGTCACTTTGGTGCATCTCCACAATGGTGAACCGTATGATGGGTGATTTTGCCGTCCAAACAGTCGCCTCTCTAGGTTCGGGTTCATGGTCCAGTTCCAAGTACGGTCTCCAAATAAACTGCAACGAAAAAATATTAATTTTAAATTATAGAAGATAGTTTATTTTACAAAAATAGTTAGAAAATGGAAATTTATAGAGGTATTACATCTTAGGGTCGAAGTCGATCCAAGAGTTGGCGGTAAAAAATTATTTTGTTTACAGGCGTATTGGTGTAATCCAACCCAGTTTCATTAAACCTAAACACATCCAAAAATAAAAATCAATATAGTTACAATTAATAATAAAATAAATACACTAATCAAAATAAGATCATTAAGTTACCTTGACGCGTAAGGGAAGACGTAAGTGTGCGGGTTTTGAGGGACTAATACCGGAATTCTCCACCATCCCCATGTTTGTAGCAAGAATGCACATCCATAAAATGTACAAGTATCCCTTGTTACACATTTGCACAAGGATCTATAGAGGTAAGCCAACACCGCTGAACCCCAACTATACGTCTTAATTGCATCAATATCCTTAAGCAGACACAAGTACATAAAATTGACACTATTCCCCGTGCCTTCAGGAAATAGAAACCTACCAAATAATAACATAATATACATTCTAGTTTTATATAGTTTACTTTCTTCGCTAGAAAATTCATCCAACTTAAGCTCATCATAATGTTTTTGAAGGCCCGCAAGCTTAATACCTTGGCCCCTACCTCTTTCTCGGCCCTCACCCTCTATTAAATCTACACCCAACAGTTCGACGCATAGAGCATTGGGTTGTTGGACATTTCCAAATACAGCTTTTCCATTTGTTGAGAGACCCAATAACATGTACACGTCCTCTAGCGTGACGGTACATTCACCCGTTGAAAGGTGAAAAGTATGAGTCTCGGGCCTCCAACGCTCACACAATGCTAATATAAACTTAGTATCAATTGAGGTATGTATTAAATTCTTTACCTTCCCAAATCCCGCATGTTCAACATAAGACACAATCCAAGGGTCGGGAGCATTCATCGGTTTCGCACGGGTCCGAAATCTCGTGAAATCCTATAAAAACAATATTGAACCATAAGTATTTGAATGTTTAAAAAATATTGAACCATAAGTATTAAAAAAATTAAATGTTTGAACCATAAATAAATAAACTGAATTTACTCAAACTTACGTATTCAGCAATGTTTGAAATGGTTCCTCGATGCTCTTGACCCATAGTTAGGAGAGAAGACATGTTTACAGGATGAAAGTTATAGATTTGCTCTGATGAAAGTTGTTTGGTGATGATGAAAATGAACAAGTTTGTGCACTTATTTATAGCCAAAGAAACACAATTAAAACATATAAATAAGTGTGACAAGACAAGTGCATGCAAAGGTTGAAAATTTGCCTCGAAGCAAGTCGCCACCCCCATTGGCGACAACTCCTAAAAAGCAATGTAGTCGCCACCCCCCTTGGCGACAACTCTCAAAAATCAATGTTGTCGCCACCCCCAATTGTGACTTCCTCCATGCATAGGTGTGTGAGAGATTCCCTAGTCTGCATGCATGCTTGTGTAAGAAGAGGTGAGCACGAGATTCCATATTGGCATGCATTAGTCTTGTCATGTTTGATTCTTGCATGTATTATTGCATGTATTCTTGCATGTATTACAAATATATGAACCACTTCACAAATTTTTACAACACAAAACTACTTCTTCATTCACAAATACACTTCACAAACATTTCTCACAAATAGCTATCACAAATCCCTATCAAAATTATGGCATCCACCTCGCAATACAAACTTCGTGTTCACATGAATGGTGAGACTTACCACTGCGACACACACGGTTTTCTATTTAGAAACACTAACTCAACACGTTTTGCTCTAAATAGAATAACGGATTTCTCGTATCTAAAAAAGAAAATCGAATCTTTGTTTGATTTCGGACAGGCACGCTTCTATTGACAGCGCATACAACAATCCGGCAAATGGTTGGCACAACCCCTCGTCTAAGCATGTTTACTGTATTAGGCATATCGCACAAAATTTTATGAGAGAGATCAAAGATAAATTTTTGAAGAACCACTTGGTGAACGCGAGGTATGCCTTAAACCAACATGGATTTCAATACTACCGCAGAGAAATAGCGTTGTCAAATCCAGATGCAGGGAGGTAGATTGACAGCATTGACAGCGCGAGATGGACTAGGTCATACGACGGTGGGGCTAGCTGGGGCCACATGACTACAAATCTTGTGGAATCAATGAACGGGGTTTTCAAAGGCATACGAAACCTACCTGTAACTGCTTTGGTTAGTGCAACGTATTTTCGGATGGCAACTTTGTTCGCCACAAGAGGTAAGCGGTGGAATTCAGTGTTACAAACACAGCAGGTATACAGCGATGTCTGCATGAAATATATACAACAAGAATCTGCCAAGGGGAACACTCATCGAGTGACAGAGTTCGACCGCCATGGCCACACCCTCAGTGTCAAAGAAATAATTGACCACAACTAGGGGCTGCCACGACAACAGTATCGCGTCTCAATCCCAGATCGTTGGTGCGACTGTGGCCAATTTCAAGCCTATCGCATGCCTTGCTCCCATGTCATTGCAGCATGTTCACATACTCACTTTGATGCATTATCATTGGTATTAGAAATTTACAAGGTATCAGCGTTGCTCAACGTATACGACAATTACTTTCCGGTGGTAGCAATGGAGGCATATTGGCCTGTGTACGAGGGGGGAACAGTTTGGCATAATAATTTAATGCGTCGGAATAAAAGCGGTCGACCAAACAGCAGACGTATTAGAACCGAAATGGACGCCACTGAAAAAATGTAGAGGAAGTGTAGTATATGTCGTGAGGTAGGACATAATAGGAACAAATGTCCCAATCGTGGATCTAGCTCCACAACATAGTTTTTAGGTGCAATAATATTTGTAATTTATTTTATCAATGAAATGAACTTTTTTTCATTAATTAGATGGGTTACAACACACATGACAGGATATTTGACCACAGTGCCACAAATTTGAAATCAATTGTCTTAAATGCCACCCAATGAAAAAAATTCTCACTTTGCCACCCTTTTTACTTTTTCATAAATGAAAATGCAATCCCAATGTAAAATAGAAGGTGGCCGCCATTTGCATTGGAGGCTACTTTTATTTTTTATTTTTTTTGTTTTCTCTTTTTAAATTTTTCTTAAATAGTGTTAATTAATTTTTAATTACACAATAAAAATTTAATTAAATAAAAAATTGAATTAAAATCTTAAATAGTGCTACAAATTTATTTTTAAAAATAAAAAATCAACAATAAATTGAATTAAATTTCATTTTCAAATCTAACTATAAGTAGAAGTCTTTGAAAATAAAATTTAAATTTATTGTTGATTTTTAATTTTTAAAAATAAATTTGTAACAACGGTAGTCGGTTACATATTATTTGTACATAGTCGTCAGGCCCATTGGCGACATCATTGGGCTTTAAGTGTTGTCGCCACCCCCCGACGACAACGTGTTAATTTTTAAAAAAAAATGAACATTTGTGTAATTTTTTTGAAATACTGATTATTTTTGAATTTTTTTAAAAAAATGTGGTTATTCAAAAAAAAATCTATCTTTCCAACACTCACTTTTTTATTGGTTGAAATATGTGTGGGTCTTTCACTTTGAAAATGGATTACACATAAAGTGGTAAGACCTACACATGTTTCAACAAATAAAAAAGTGAGTATTAGAGAGAATATTAAAAGGAGAGTGTTGTTAACATTTTTCTTAAATTAATTAAATATATCCTTTTATGGATTCAAAAGAAAACTTAAGACATCATCAATAAAAATTGGTTTTATAAAAAAAGTCAAATTTTTAAATAAAAAAATAATTTTCAAAAGTCAAGTTTTTAAATAAAAAAGTAATTTTCAAAAGGCAAGTTTTTAAATAAAAAAGTAATTTTCAAAAAATAAAAAGGTGAAATTTACATAAGGGAAAGGGAGTTTTATGTCATTTTACTTATGTGTGCAGTAGTATAAATAGTCAATATACCAAACTATGATTCATCTTACAATAAGATTAATATGAAAATCATGAATAGACTATTTTATGTTTTGTGTGTGGTGATTAGTAGTATTGGTCACATAGTTGATGGTCTTGCCATTCTTAATGAAGATTTTGAATTGGAGAGACAATTAAATGTCATCAATAAATCTCCTATCAAGAGTATTTATGTACTACTACACATATTGATTATTAGTAGTTTAATTTGATATGCATATTTAATAATTGTTTTTGTATGGTTTTGATGGTTTTGTAGACAAAATCGGGATCCATAGTTGATTGTGTTGAAATTAACAAACAACCTGCTTTTGATCATCCTCTGTTGTGGAATCATACATTGCAGGTAAAATAATAAATTATAGCTCATCTTATTATACATTGCAAACAAAACCGTTTATGTTTTTTCTTTCTTTTTGTAATAGCGAAAACCGAGTTTCAAAACAAGCGTGAAGATTTCAGCTGGCAAATCAAGTTTTCCACTTGAAAAAGTTGAGTGTCCAAAAGAGACCGTTCCTATTCAAAGAACGACTAAAGATAGTCTCATTCAAAGCAAATCTTTATTCAACGCTCATATCCTAGATCAAAATAAATTCCGTAGTTTTGTAAGTTTTCTCATATACAATTGAATTTTTAATTAATTAATTAATTAATTTATATAAATCACATTAAGTAATTTAATATTAAATTAATATATGAATGTATTGAATTTTTAGGGAGCTTATGCATATCATAGCGATGCTATTCACTATGGAGTTAGTGGAACTACTAATGTTTATAATCCAAAAGTTTCTAATGGCCAATCAAGCGAAAGTTCTTTGTACGTTAGTAATGGAATTGGAGATGGTACTAATGTGATCGCGGTCGGATGGCATGTAAGTTAATATTATCCTTTTATTTAGTAAATATTTTTTCTCCTTCAAAAATTCATGCATATATGACTTTATAAGCTCTCTATTATATACTTATGTAACACAATTATTCTAAAAATTATATATTACGTAATAAAATTATTCTAAAAATTATATATTATGTAATACATTTGACTATGTATAAAAAAGTGTTGTCTAATTATCTCATATATGATGTCAGGTGTATCCACAATTATACAAAGATGATAAAACCCATTTATTCTCACTTTGGACGGTAAGTAAAGGTTTATGGTTTTAATCTTTACCTATTTACTATATAAGAAATACATCACTCATTCAAAAATTTATTTTTACTAAAACAAATAATTCTATAAATGGTTTATAACTTTTCTTTAATCTTAATTTTACACTTGATATTAGTTGAAAAAAACAATTTTATTAAATATTTAAGTGTGGTTGAAAGACATATGTTCATTTATTTAAAACATGACCCTGTGTTAAAATATTACAGTCGGATAATTTTAAGTCGGGATGCTTCAATGCATATTGCGGTTTTGTTCAAACAGACCGTTCATATTTTCTTGGGTCAAGCATTGAAAACACATCATCCTATGGAAACCCACATGTCGTTCAGTTCTCAACTTCAATTTACCAGGTAAATTCTTTATGTGAAATTTAATCATTGCTTCAAATTAAGGATGAGAATAATATGGTCACAAAATGTTATGGATCTTAGGATGAAAAAACACAAAATTGGTGGTTGAGCGTGGAAAATAAGGCAATTGGATACTTTCCAGCACATTTATTTTCTAACTTGAATAAAGCTACTGAAGTGGGATGGGGTGGTTTAGTACAAAGTCATCCAGGTGTAAGTGCTTCTGATCCTCCTATGGGGTCAGGACATTTACCAGATGGGCATGTCCTTCATTCGGCCTATTTTAGCCATATTCAATTTATAAATGATAGAAGAGAAGATGTTGGCCCTGTCTATGGTGCGGTAAGAACTTCAAGCAAAGCCCCTGAGAAATGCTATGGAGTTAAATATTATGGCTATAAAGGAAAAGAACTTGGGTGTATACTTCTATTCGGAGGACCAGGGGGTGCATGCGGAAATTAATTGTAATAAACAAAATTTTGATATGATATCATAATAAATAAAAGAATGATTGTAATCAAAATAAAATAGAATAATGATTTTGTTAAAATTAATGTGTTGTAACCACCACTATGAGTAAGCATTATGAAAGAAGTGCAAAAGAGTTGTAACCATCATAATATAATTGCTGTCTTTATTTAGAGTTATGTTAGAATTGTATCATTAAGATTGAGAGAACCAAAGAGTCCTCATCTTAATTAGCATCTTATTGTCTTCTAAGTCAGTTTTGATTCAAGCCTATATAAAGGCTTTGTAATGTTAAGAAAGACATATCAGTTGGTGGTGAATTCAGTAAAATAGCATATTCAAAGCATATCTTCCACCAGTGGAAGTATAGTGAAAAAAGTGTCCAGTGCAGTTTTAAAGCATATCTTCCACCAGTGGAAGTATAGTGCAAAAAGTGTCAAAAACCAGTTTTCCTCTGCAGAATTCTGTAACACTATAATTTATAACATACCACCTCTAGAATACCACCAACAGAGTGGTATCAGAGCTGCAGATCCTTGCAGCCCCAACAAAAACAACAAAAGTTATGGCTTTTACAAACAACCCTTCCGCAACTTACAGCAATGTCAAAGTTCCTCTATTTGAAGGAGAGAACTATGATTTTTGGGCAGTTAAAATGGAGACTCTATTCACATCTTTGGATGTTCTAGAGTACGTCAAAACCGGATATGAAGAACCGGCACCAACGGAGGCTGAAAAATCAAAAGAAAAAGCTGAAGAATCAAGCCAACGGCTTGAAGAGTTGAAGAAGAAGAAGATCACAGATGCTGGAGTTCTCGGAATGATTCAAAGAGGAGTCTCTCTATCCATTTTCCCAAGGATTATGAGAGCTAAAACATCGAAAGAAGCCTGGAGTATCCTACAACAAGAGTTCGAAGGAGACTCAAAGGTGCGAACGGTGAAGCTTCAATCTCTTAAGAGAGATTACGAAAATGAAAGGATGAAGGAGAACGAGAGCCTGAATGAGTACTTCAACAGACTCTCCGAGTTGGTGAATCAGATGAAGTCGCATGGTGATACGATAGAAGATCGCAGAATTGTTGACAAAATTCTGATTAGTTTGACAGCAAGATTTGACCCAGTGGTGGGTGTGATAGAAGAAACCAAGGATCTATCAACCTTAACTGTTCAAGGGTTGATGGGGTCTTTGAGATCCTACGAGCAAAGGATGTTACGACATTCTGAAAAATCAATTGAGAGTGCCTTTCAATCTAAACTCAACATTCAGTCCAACAATGGTGAAAATAAGCCCCAAATACAAACTAGAGGTGAGTCTTCTAGAGGTGGCAGATTTGGAAGAGGCATAGGCAGAGGTCGAAACCAACGTGGCAGATCTGGAAGAGGCACAAATGGCGGAAGATGGAATGAAGCATCAAACAAATGGTGCAGAATTTGTAACAGCGGCACTCATGACGAGAAGGAGTGTTGGAACAAAGGCAAACCGCAATGTCACAATTGCAAGAGATTCGGGCACCTTCAAAAGGATTGTCGTCTTGCAAATCAGCAACATGCTTCGTATGCAGAAGGAGAATCTGATGAAGGAAATTTGTTTTTTGCTTGTCAAAAAGCATTGCATGAAGAAGGTAAAAATGTTTGGTATTTGGACAGCGGCTGTAGCAACCATATGACCGGACAGAAGGAAGCATTTATAAATATTGATTCTTCATTTGCCTCAAAAGTTAAATTGGGCAATGGAGAACATGTCGAAGTGAAAGGGAAAGGAAGCATTGGAGTCACCACAAAGCAAGGAAGCAAAGTCATGCATGACACGCTTTATGTGCCAGAATTAGACGAAAATTTGCTTAGCATTGGACAACTTTTGGAGCACGGCTATTCTCTAAACTTTGAGAATAGAGAGTGCAGAATTTTTGACTCAGAAAGAAGAAGTGTTGTCGTTGTGAAGATGACTAGCAACAGGAGCTTTCCACTATCTTTCAACTATGAGAAAAATGTAAGCTTGATGGCCAGAGAAGAGAATGACTCGTGTTTATGGCACAGGAGACTTGGGCATTTGAATTACGAAAGTCTCAAGTTACTCTATCAAAAGAAGATGGTGTATGGGCTACCAAGAATCGAAGAAAAATCTGGTGTGTGTGAAGGATGTGTCCTAGGCAAACACCACCGACAACCATTCCCAAAAGAAAGTGCATGGAGAGCCAAACAAGTGTTGGAACTTGTACACACAGATGTGTGTGGTCCTATGAATACTTTGTCTCATGGCAAAAACAGGTACTTTATCTTGTTTATTGACGACTTTACCCGCATGACTTGGGTATATTTCATGAGACAAAAATCTGAAGCGTTTGTAATCTTTAAGAAGTTTAAAGCATTAGTTGAAAAACAAAGTGGCCGATTTATAAAAATGCTGAGAAGTGATCGAGGGAAGGAGTACACCTCAAATGAATTTCACAAATTTTGTGAAGATGAAGGTGTTGAAAGACAGCTCACTGTTGGCTATACACCTCAGCAAAATGGTGTATCTGAAAGAAAGAACCAAACTGTGATGGAGATGGCGAAATCTATGCTACTTGAGAAAGGTTTACCTAAAACCTTTTGGCCCGAGGCCGTTAACACTGCTGTGTATTTGATGAACAGGTGTCCAACAAAGGCAGTGTGGAAAAAGACTCCATTTGAAGCTTGGAGTGGAAGAACACCGTCGGTGAACCATCTTAAATTTTTTGGATGTGTTTGCTATGCTCAAATTCCTAAACAAAAGAGGACAAAGCTGGAAGAAACAAGTGAAAGATGTGTCTTTATTGGCTATAGTTCCATGTCGAAGGGCTATAGACTTTACAACTTGAAGACAAACAAGGTGATCATTAGCCGGGATGTTGTATTTGATGAGAATGCTTCTTGGAATTGGGAAGAAGACAGAATGAAGGAGAAAACAGTCCCTGCAATCATATTACAACAACAAAATTCAGCAGCTGAGAATGAGCAACCGGCTCCATGTACACCAAGTTCCTCATCCTCTCCAAGTTCACCAAGTTCAAGTTCATCATCTCCCAGCTCAACTCCAATAAAATTGAAGGATTTGAGTGATATTTATGCAAGATGTAACTATTGTGTTGTGGAACCAGACAATTTTGATGAAGCAATCAAAGAAGATGTTTGGAGGAATGCGATGCAAGAAGAGATAAATGCCATTGAGAAAAACAAAACATGGCAGCTAGTTGAGAAGCCAAATGACAAAGAAGCTATTGGAGTAAAGTGGGTGTACAAATTAAAGCATAATCCAGATGGGTCAATTCAAAGAGCCAAGGCTAGATTGGTAGTAAAAGGCTATGCACAACAGCCTGGAATTGACTATAGTGAAACTTTTGCCCCAGTTGCAAGATTGGATACTGTACGTACAGTTATTGCATTAGCAGCTCAAAAAGGGTGGAACTTTTACCAACTTGATGTGAAGTCAGCTTTCCTGAATGGAGAATTAAAAGAAGAGGTATATGTGCAGCAACCTCAAGGCTTTGTGACTAAAGGCCAAGAAGAAAAAGTTTACAAGTTGAAGAAAGCTCTCTATGGGTTGAAACAAGCCCCTAGAGCATGGTATAGTGAAATTGACAGCTACTTCATTCAACAAGGATTTCAAAGAAGTCCAAGTGAGTATACCTTGTTTGTGAAACATCAAGGTAAAGATGATATCCTTCTTGTTGCCCTTTATGTTGATGATTTGGTGTATACGGGTAACAACAAGAAAATGGTTGAAAATTTTAAAATAGAAATGATGAAAAAATATGAGATGAGTGATCTTGGCTTGCTGCATCATTTTCTTGGTATTGAGGTTTACCAAGATGAATATGGAGTTTTTATTTGTCAAAGGAGATATGCTGAAAATATTTTGAAAAAGTTTGGCATGAAAGACTGCAAACCTGTTGACATTCCTTTAGTGGTGAATGAAAAATTAAAGAAGGAAGATGGTGGAAGATTAGTAGATGCAAGCATGTATAGAAGTTTGGTTGGAAGTTTGTTTTATCTAACAGCTACACGACCTGATTTAATGTTTGCTGCTAGTTTACTCTCAAGGTTCATGAGTAAATCGAGTCACTTACACCTTGGAGCAGCAAAAAGAGTTCTAAGGTATGTCATGGGAACCATGGAGCATGGAATCAGGTTTGAAAAGAGTTTTAAACTCAAAATTAAAGGCTATTGTGACAGTGATTGGGCTGGAAGTGTTGATGACATGAAAAGCACTTCTGGTTATGTGTTCAGCCTGGGTTCAGGAGTAATTTCTTGGTGTTCGAAGAAACAAGACACTGTAGCGCAATCTTCAGCTGAAGCAGAATATATGGCAGCTAGTTTGGCTACACAACAATCATTGTGGTTGAGAAGAATTCTTGAAGATATCGGAGAAAAGCAAGAAAAAAGTCTGCTGCTCCACTGTGACAATAAATCAGCGATAGCCATGGCGAAGAATCCTGTTTTCCACAGTCGAACAAGACATATTAATATAAAGCACCACTTCATTCGAAGTGTGATCGAAGATGGTGATGTGCAGTTAGTGTTCTGCAATTCAGAAGAGCAGCTTGCAGACATTTTTACTAAAGCACTACCAAGAGGAAGATTTCAGCAACTTAGAGAAGCAATGGGAGTTAAAGAGCAACACATTAAGGGGGAGTGTTAAAATTAATGTGTTGTAACCACCACTATGAGTAAGCATTATGAAAGAAGTGCAAAAGAGTTGTAACCATCATAATATAATTGCTGTCTTTATTTAGAGTTATGTTAGAATTGTATCATTAAGATTGAGAGAACCAAAGAGTCCTCGTCTTAATTAGCATCTTATTGTCTTCTAAGTCAGTTTTGATTCAAGCCTATATAAAGGCTTTGTAATGTTAAGAAAGACATATCAGTTGGTGGTGAATTCAGTAAAATAGCATATTCAAAGCATATCTTCCACCAGTGGAAGTATAGTGAAAAAAGTGTCCAGTGCAGTTTTAAAGCATATCTTCCACCAGTGGAAGTATAGTGCAAAAAGTGTCAAAAACCAGTTTTCCTCTGCAGAATTCTGTAACACTATAATTTATAACATACCACCTCTAGAATACCACCAACAGATTTAAATATTTTTAGTTTAAATGTGATGTACTAATAATCATATTATATGAGAATGCTTTTCTTATATGAGAATGTGAGAATGAATCTGAATCATTGGATTTTAAAATAAATGATGGAGGAGAGAGAAAAAAATATTCAAATAAAAATTTTCGGTATTTCTCCCATCGTCTCAAAGAATGCCATGTCCATATCCTCTATTTCTTGACGTGGTTCTTCTTCTTCTTCATGTCATTGGTGAGTATTCCACCTTTGTTTGGATATAATGTGTAGAAACTGAAAAACTTAAATTTTGAAAATCTTAAAAAAATTTCATTTGAATGCTTTACATTATAGTGAAATTTCAATTTCGATTAGATATACGTAGCTACAACTCCACATGTTCAAATTGGTATCAAAACCCTTGTATTAATGTTAGACCGGCTATGATTATTGTTGCTACTTTTTCTAATATTTTCTTATGTCAATCTTTGAATAAAAATGTAATTGAGGTTTTTGTTTGACCTCATTGAAGTAAATGTGGCCTCATGTTTTGAAACAAATTTGTAGCATTTTCATTCTTTTTGTACTCTTTTAACATGGTAGCTGCCGAGAGCATTCACAATTATATTAATCAATGTTGAAAAAGGCATGTGGTTATTTGGATATACTTGTTGAGATTAATTTGTTTACCAGAGTGCATGAATTAACAACTTTTTAGAGCATAAGTGAAATGGCAAAAATTGTCAAGTTAAGAAATGTTTATACTTAATGTATTGAAATTGTTTATTTTGCATCCGCCTTTTATTTTTTTAATAAAGTGGTATCCTTCTTTCTGTGCCGACTAATCCACCTGAGAGGAGTTTTTTAAGCTCTCCCACGTAGCCTCTTAAAGTTGGCCCCGGGTTCCTTCGAACTTAAGATGTTTGATTTATGTGGTTAATATTTTATTTTTGGTTGGTCTTGTGTAGAAGGTTGGCTGAAAGAATGAATAGTATTAGTTTTTTGAATGGAGTCATACTTATTTGAATTCTAAGAAAAATGGCGGAATCCAATTTTGTTCCATTGTAAACTGAATGCAACTTTCCTCCAACGAAAAAACTAAATGCAACTATATATCAATCACATATATGAATTTTTTATATGTTCGTTTGGAGATTACATTTTTCTTGAAAGGCTTTTATGTTCTAAATATTATCGTAAGTAGGTTCACTCCAATGATATTGTATTCGGTGGCAAAATAGATGTCTTATGAATACATTGAAATACTTTAATAAGTTTTGTCTGCATCTAGGTTGTTGATTTTACATTTCCTTCGGTGAGATATTGGATCGAACTCTAGTATGGTTGAAGGGTGGGTGCAGTTACCGTACATAGATAAAAATTTATGCACCATGCATAGATTATTATGGACCCTTGGATCATTGGATCAAATTCTATATATCAATTGTTATTACTCAATACTCAATATTCACCACTCAATATTCAATACTCAATACTCAATACTGGATTAAAAACATGATTCAATGGCTTATGTAGGCTTATGCATGGTGCATAAGTAAAATCCTTATGCATATTAGCCAAAGTCAGGTTGTTAGCATGTTAAATTAGGTTTTAGTGTTTAAACCCTAATTTGTTAAGTTAGCTTGTTTATTAAGTTGGCTGTGTAATGGGCCTTGTGGAAAAAGCCCATTAATTAGTATGTTAAGTTTTATTATAAATAACATATTAGTCTCTCTTCATTGCTAAGCTGCAAATCCTAATTTAGGGTGAGATAGGTTATTTGTTATTCTTGTAAACTTGTAATCTTGTTTTAAGAGAAAGTAAAAAAAATAGCAGTTATAACCAATTCTTGTGTTCTTCTTATCTTCCCTAATTCCTATTATATTTTGTTCTTGACATCGTTTTTCACAATACCTTCAATTAATGTTCACAATTATATTAGATGCAATAAGACATGGTTAATTTTGTGCTACTATAAACTGGACAATGGCCAAAGAATGTTGATTAGCAAGGTTAAATGTTTGATTTTTTTTCCATATTTTTTACGAATTTGCAGGGGTTTTAAACCCTTGCAAAATGACCCCATTATTTAACCAGAGGTGGCAAAACGGATCGGGTCCACCGGATCAGCCTGTTTAACTCAACATTTTTGGCAGATCGAGCCAAAATTTTCGGCTCAGTGTCTTAAGTTGGCCCGTCCCGCCTAACCCGCTTGAAAAGCGGGCGGGGCAAATTTTTTTAAAAAAAATAATTAGTGGATTGACTTCCTCATGCACTATCCAATTTTTACTCTAAGTATAAAAAAGTTAAAAGAAAAAGCCCGCTGAAAACTCGTCCCGCCCGCTTTTCAAACGGATTAGTGACTCTTAAAGATGTGCATTATTGTTTGGGTGGTAATAACATATGGTCTAAAAGATAATAAATATAGAAAATCATATACTATATTAGTAAATTATTTATAAAAAAATTGTAAATAAAGTTTTAAACTATAAAAAAAATTATAAATCAAATAGTAAATCAAATTGTTTTTTTTTAAATGACGGGTCTGCCCGCCGACTCGTTTGTAAACATGCAGACTTCGCTTTTGAGCTCGGACGTCTAAGTTGGCCTGTCCCGTCCCGCTTTTGGACGGACTTAAACGGAATGGGCCGCCCACTTTGCCACCCCTATTGACCACAATACCAGCAGTTGATTAAAACCCCCCACAAAAATTTATGGGAATCGTATCTTTGGTAGTTTCAATAATTCCCGCAAGATATATTGTGGGGGGCTGAAAACCCCTGCAATATGGCTTAACCCCTCTACAATTAACGTGCATTTTTTGTAGTGAGTGAGAAGATCACTAGTAAGACTTAGATACTCCATTCAGTAATCTTTAGTCATCTAATGCCCTTAATTTTCTTTTTAGTATCACCAACGCAAATAGCAGTTGATAGAATGAGACTAAACAACCATCAGTTAAACACTTTTATTATAGTCAAGTGTTTAGAGCAGTCAGAGTCAAAATACCAATTATCTTAGTTGAAGATCTAAGATAGGTATGAGAAATTAGGCAGTTATTACTTTCCAGAGTTTTAACCACTGCTTGGTTAGTCAATATTGATTTTGACCTTATAGAAGTTAAGGAAACGACGAACAAAAGAACATGTTTAACTCAACTTACCATTGAAAGAATTTCTTCAGTGCAAGTATCTACATATAGCTAGAGTAGCTTGATGTTTAGCACAATGTTGAGACATTTAGACAATATCCTTGACTCATCTTGCCCTTGATGAGAACAACCTTTTGCCACTTAAGTTTTTCTTGCTAATAAAAGCTTGAAAACTCACTTCGTATCTGACTATTCATGTTGTTTGTCTTCTAAGTTTTCATCAGAACTTCTAACTAGTCTCTACACATTTAATCAACTGATTAAAGTACATAATTATTTTCTCAATTATTATGTATCTGTTATCATCAAAACTATGAATTAGATGTAGAACCAAACTATGTTCTAACAATATCCTCTTTTTTTATGATGATAAAACTTACATATTTCGATGAACAATTTTGTAACTTAGAGGATAAAAGTTCAGTAAAGACGGTATTATCAGAGTCTCCCCCTTTTTGTCATAAATCAAAAATATAAAATAAAGCATAAAGAGAAAAACATAATATCAGAATAGAAAATTTTCATTAGAAAGAAACAGACATACATCAGATAAGAAAAACATCATAACAACAAAAAAAATCTAGATATAAGATTCTTAGAGGGTGGAAGACGTGTGAACAAGGCTTCCTGAAGTCTTTTGATCTGAGTGTTTGTTTCCTCTTGTTTGTTCAGCATTCCTTTAATCTCCTTGTTGATTTCATCTTGCTTGTCCAACCTTTCCCTAACATCTTCATTTTCCTTTATCAACTTGTCCAGAGTTTTCAGCGCAAGAGAAGTTGGGGCTATTTCTTCAACTGTCATCTGCACAGAAGATTCTTCAACCGGTTTTCCTTAGTCTTGGACAATGAACAGAGCGAGGTTCAGGAGAGGGTTCTCGAACTTATGGTTTCTTTGGAGGTTACAAAAATATTTAGATTATCTGGTTGGGGAGCATCAGTTGATAGTGTCGCAGCCGACAAAATACACAGAGTCGCCATCATCATTTATTCGTCCTAAGGACACGGAAACAATAGAAAAAACCTACAAGCTTAGGTACCAATTTAAAAAACAAGATGCAATGTTTGAATTGTAAGAAAATTGACTCTCCGTGACACTCATAAAATGTCACTAAAAGCCAATAAATTGTAGGTAAATCTCTATTAGATTTGAGTGACATCTACATTTGACGTCAATTATAATGGAGTGTGATGTGACATCAAATTGAATGTCACAATAACTTTTATCCATAATTAAATTTTTTCCTAATGTTGCAAGGAATGTCACTATATAGTATGTTAGTATTACAAATAATAAAAACTCTGCTTACGAATTGTTTTCTCTTAGCTGTCATTAGGACTTCAATTAATGTAATTTTTATCATATAAAAATATAATAAATTTATAAATTCAGTTTTTAATATAATTGAGAAATATTACTATTAAAATAAAAATTACCCATTTAAAATGTTTTCCTTTGCATTTCTTTAACCATGACAAAGCTAAATAACTAAAATTAAACTACTATACCATTTTCTATTAAATAAATTCAAATAGATACCATTTTCTATTAAATAAATTCAAATAGTTGAATATAAAAAGGTTGATTTCATATTATATTAATAAAAAACTAATTAGAAAATATATCATATCCTTAACATCATAGTATATATTTAGCTAACTCCATGTTTCTATTTTCTATATTTGAATCTTCACATAAAATAAATGTTGATGTATCCACGACTTTGAATGTCCTTCTATCTTCACTTTCATGTCTCTTCATCTAAATTTTTCCTGAAATAATAAATAAATATTAATAAAGAAATATCACAGGGATAATAAAGAAATAAATATATGGAGCAATCAAAACCGTAGCACAAACTAACAGGAACGCGTAGAAAGTTTATGGAATTGGGTTGTAGCAATTCCTCTTGGCCAGAATAAAAACGAATCAAATTGAATAATTGCAATCTTAATTTTCATTGACAGGTCTGTTTCTATGAAAGGCCGCGGATTACAGGCTTCCGCGCACATTCATAATATTAAGTAAATCATATCAAATCAAAAAGCAAGGATATAACTCATGAACCACTTTCCTACACCAATATCGAATTCGACATAAAAAGGATCTATCAAACAATACAAAGAACAGTATAAACTTTTTATTCAAACAATATTCACTACAATATGCATTACATTCACTACAGTTCAACATGGCAATTAGTAAACAAACATGTTATTCCAAATCTTAAACTTCACAAACACACAATTGAACAAAGAAAAATTATTTCAAAGAAATCACCCAAAATGCAAGGCAAATCTAACCAAATTGAAATTGACAACAAAAAACCTGCATCAACAGAAGCTCCTCCTTCCTTTAAACTATGTAGGATATTTTAAGGTAGCTAAACTCAATTACTATACCTTTTCAAAACAACTTAAATTCATGTTGTGTGGGGCTTACTGTGAGTATTATTTCCCTTGCTGTTTCTCTTGAATTTTTCTATGGTTTTGGAGTTTGGCTGTTTAATAATGTCATGCAACTGAGTCTATTCTATACTACAGCTACATTTGATCAGTCAGGAAGATATCTTATTACTGGTTCAGATGATCGACTTGAAAAAGTTCGGTTAATGGAAACTGCATATAGTTTGGCCAGTTGCCATCAACACGAAGTGAGTCTTTTTTGTGCTACTAGTGATTTGAGCGATTTGAGATTGAAATTTGATTTTGAAACAATTCAATGATTGAATCGATTTGGGATTGAAATCTGAACGATTGAATCGAATGAACGAACATGGGTGAAGTGTGCAAGATTCTTTTTCTTGTTTCATTTTCACGTTAAAACAAAAATTTTACCTCATAATGGAAATGATTCAATTTAATCACGCCTCATCTTAATATGGTTAAAAACGAAGAAATAATAGAGTTATTACGTGGAAATGTATTTCTTCAAACATTTTAGTACTAGTAGTACGTAGTAAGACGTTGCATAATCAATAATTAGTCCACTAATTGTTGTATTTAAACGTTATTAAAACCCATTCATTCAACTTCATTCTGTAAACAAACATCAGTAGCAGCGATAGACTCCCAGATAAAATAACTCAATATCATTTTCAAGGTTAGTATTTTCTTTCATGATTTTTTTGTGCTTTCAAGTGTATGACTTTTTATTCACATGCTTGCTTGAAAATTTAGAATACTATGTTGTTATATTGATTATGATTGTGCATGTTTGAAATGATAGTATCCACGTGCTGGAGATATCTATGTAGTCAAAACCGGACCGAACCGATCGGTTGAACCGGTCGAACCGGTAACCGGACTCATGTCCGGTCCGATTTACCCTCAAAACCATCATGCAGTGGAACCGGAAATAAAGCCGAAAAACCGGGAGGAACCGGCGGTTTAGCCGGTTGCACAGGTTGAACCATGTTTCTTAATTTTAGTTAAAGGAAAAAACGAAATGGTAATGTTTGGATTAGAAACTAAAGAAAACGTTATAGTGGAATTGAATCTCATTGAAAGGAGAAAATATGAGAGAAATATGCAGAGAAAGAAGATGAAAATAGTGACCGGCGCAGCTTGTGAGAAAACAAGGAAGATGGTTTAGACTTTCAGCTGTTGTTAACACATATAAGTTGGGCCTAGACTTAAAATGACCCAAAAAAATATCTTACTAAAAAGCAACGGACAGTTTTCATTAATAAAATTGTTTGTTTATTTAAGCTTTAAGATTTTTCTAATCAAATAATCTTTTAACATTTTGAAATAATTTTATAAAAACTAAAAAGATAAAATGATTATTATACATTAAATAATTATAAGTATTAATATTAAAAATGAAATTATAGTTTGGGATTAAAAAATTATTGCGGAAAATTTATATTATATTAACGTAAAATATAATTTATATTATATTTATTTTTTTACGTAATATACCATTTATAAAATAAAAATATTAATATATAATTATTAACGGTTAAATTTCGGTCTAACCTCTAAACCTTAAACCCATGAATATACTGATTTAACATCCGGTCCGGTTTTAATTACCTAATTATTTGTGTCGTATTATATAAAAAGTTGCAGATATTTGTAAAACTAATAATGATTACTGGTGGACTACTAGGCAAGTTAGTAGTTTAGTTTTTATATAATGTATTTCGGCTTTTCAACTAAGTGTGTTTATCTGCCTCTTATAAATAGTTTGTGCCTAGCATTCCTCTAACTTTCTAACTACTATTATTATTGTTTATAATATTACAGATGGCTCTCCGTGGATCTGACCCTCCGCTGCCTTCTGCGTTAAGCAAGCCATTTTCCACTGGATTCGGACAGACAAATATGACTGATTCCGACTTGGGCGCCAAGCCAGTTGTATGGGCATGGTGGGCCTTGGGTGTATCCTTAGTTTTTATACTTGTTACCCTAGGGGTTACATGTTATTTGACTTGGTGGTGTTTGACTCACCAGCCAGCGGTGGCTCCCTTGTCGGCTTCGGAGAGGGAGATGGTTGACATGCATGAGGAGGAGGAGCCTGTAGGAGGAGAGCACGTGGCCTAGCCTAGATAGTTTATTTCATTTCATATCGTTGTTCAAGAATAAAGCAAGACTTTAATTTATATATTTATTTATATTGAGTTGTTTCGCCTTGATATCTCTTCTAGTTGTTGTCTATGTGCCATTGTTCCTATCAATCAAGCATATGTTGATTTTAAGATGAAGACGCAAAACTGTATTTTAAGCTCAGAACATTTCACTCAAATTGGCTTTGGACATGAACATAGAAAACTTTAGTTAATTAAGCTAATAACCTGGCATTCAACATGGAGAATCATTGATAATATATTGATAGTCATAAAACCTAAACATAGCAGAAAAATTGGTCATAATTTGTTCTTTAATCCATTTGATTCTACAAAAAAATGTAGCGACATTCTTAATTTTTAATCACTACTTTTTTAATTTTAAATTTCAGTAAAATAATTAATCTTATTTTTTTGATACGTATGAGTTTTTTATTTTATTTTAATAACCTAAATTATATGATTGAAGAGGTTGAATAAGTGATTCTCTTCTTTAAAAAAAAAGGGTGAAATTATTGAATGTTCTATAATTTAAGGATTGAAATTTGCTTTACTTTAAATTAAAATTTGTAATACACATTAATAAAAAAAAAAATATAGGAAAAGGCTTGTAATACAAATTTCAATTTAAATATTTCAATTCTTAAATTATAGAAATTGAATAATTCCATTTTCTTTATCCGATTTAATAAAATTTTATTATTACCAAAGTTAAATTTTAAGTTAATGATTGAAAAAAATTAGAATTGTTGTAAATATAATTCAAAATTTTCAAAAGTGCAAGAGATGTTCAAAATAAAATTAGGTTTATGATAATAAAAATTTAATATGTAACTTAAATTGAAATATTGTTTCACACATAATAAGGAAAGATTTGAATTAATAACAATTTTTGTATATAAATTTAGCCACCTCTAGATTCTAAAATAATTCTTCAACTTAAGTGTCTATATAACAATACATTAAATAAGTTTTATAAGAAAATTATCAATCACTTTGTGAGACTATGTAGCTGTCACCTATAAAAAAAATGTAAAATGATAAAGTTCCTATTCTAAAGCACTACTTTGGTCATAACTTCAAATTGATATACAATCTTGAAGCCTGGTGTTATAAAATTGATAAATTAATAACATAGTTGTGTATAAAGGAATATTTATTCAACCTTCATGTTGGAGATGCATGTGGTTCACTTGGGATGCATGGTCTCCAAACTGTTTCATTCCCGACATCCATAAGCGCAACACCCTTTGCTGCTAAACCGGCCCTGACTTCATCACTCTTGGCAAAATCCTTATTAATCCTAGCTTGTCTTCTTTCTTCAATCAGACGTAGCACTTCGTCTTCGGTCAAATCGCCTCTCTTCAATGCCTTATCTTTCAACTGCTGCAGAACCTAATGAACAAATCAAAATCATCAAAAGATTAGTCATTTCTAAAGACTATGCGCGAAAGATGAAAGATGAGATCGTTTAAACAAATGTGTCACCTCGGCATAGGACAAAGACGATAATAATCCTAGTACACTCAAAACTTTATTTACTTCTTTCTCAACTTCCAATAGAGATTGAACCAATTGCAATTCTGCTGTTTTCTGCAAGACAAAATACACAGTATATTTCGGAAATTACCAACACGAATGTAAGAACCAGGCATACTAAAACTGGCACCGAGTAAAATACCTCGAACATCTTCAAAGAATAGTTCACGAATTTCAAGGCTTCTTGGAGAGCGCTGGTTAGTATTACCGTTGTCTGCAAATCATCCGACATTTTTGTTTGAAACTCGACATTTAACTTCTTAATACACTCCTTGGAAGCATCATCAATTTGAGACTCTTTTTCTTTCTTCTCAGTATCCACTTGTAGAAACGGTGATAAAGCGCCTCTACAATCTTCAAGAGTCTAACGACCAAATAAAAAAATCCTTGAAGTTAGTTAAGAAGAACATCATAAAGGCTAGAAACAATTTCTCTACTGACATCAATAAAGCATTTAAATATTGTAACGAATTCGTAGCTTTCAATATTTAATGTAATAGATAGATTCAAATCGTATTAGAATAGAGTAGTATTGGGCTTAATCCAGTAATGTAGTGTTGGGATCTGGCCCACTAACCTTCTAAACAGAATTCAGTTAGAGTGTAACTGAATCTGTTGGGCCTTATCTTATATAAGGAAAGCTGTAACCATTTCCAAAGAAATAATCAGAATACGGGCAGAGTCGACGACACAGAATTTCTGAAACAGATTACTAAGAACTTCCCACCTGAAATATATAATAAACAGAATCAGACGAAGTCTCCAATTGTGCGATGGAGTAATTTAGCGGAGATCTGTAATGAGCACTAATCAAGAAATGTCTCAAAGCAAGTGGATGGTAACGCTCCGTGATCTGCAAGAAACAAAATCAAAAGAAAGATATGAATAATGTTTCCTTTACAAGATCTACACCATGTAAAATAAACCTATAAAAATCTGAAAATATAGAAAATATTATAAAACATGAAAAGTGAACAAAAGAAAAGTTGATCAAGGCCTAACCTGCCGAATTGTGAAAAAATTGCCTAAGGATTTTGACATCTTATCGTTGTTATTAGTCACATGGCCGTTGTGCAACCAATAACTGACGCAACTCTCTTTGTCAGCAGCCCAGCTTTGTGCAATCTCATTTTCATGATGAGGGAAGATCAAATCAATTCCACCACCATGAATATCAAATTTATGAGATAAATAACAAGCACTCATTGCACTGCATTCAATGTGCCATCCAGGCCTTCCAGGACCCCAAGGACTGTCCCAACTCGGCTCACCTGGCTTAGCAGCCTGTAATCATTATTAAGAAATGAGACAAAACAAATGTAACTGAAAATATGTTAAAAGATTTGGTAAGGAGGATTCAAGCACCTTCCACAAAGAAAAATCAGCTGGGTGACGCTTTCTTGAGTCAACAGCCACTCGTTCTCCCGCTCTGTTATATTCTAACTTTTGCCCTGACAGCGTGCCATAATTTGGGAATTTTTCAACAGAATAAAAAACATCTCCTTCAACCACGTAAGCATAATCATTGTGGATAATCTGCAGGGAATCTAGTAATTAGCCTCCGTACATATACTTAATTAATTCATTTGAACAAAAGGAAAACATACCATACTAGAACAAAAACAACTGACAGAAAATCTAACTAACATAAAACACTTCATGGAAAAGAAGTGATGTAATGTAACTAACTTAAAACACCATGCAAAACTGTCAATATTGGCATCCCATTAAAAATTTGAAATGAAAGTGATGCACCAAAAAATATTTCCACTTCAGTGAATTCCTCTAAAACATAAGCAAAAGACAGCAATCCAAGTAGCTGAATTAAACCTGAGTTATCATGTCCTTAATCTCCACAATATGGTCAGATACGCGAGGCTCCTTAGATGGTCTCTCACACAGAAGATCAGACATATCAACATTATATTCATCGCAAAAACGGTTGCTTAACGCCAAAGGATCCTCACCAGTCTCGTTTGCTCGCTTAATTATCTACAGCAATGTTGATATTAGCAATTTTCAATAAGCACAAAATAATCATATTAGAAACTCAGGTAAAATAGCACCAAATCAGCATCAATGTTTCAAGGACAAATGAAGTACAATATGTAACATTAATTGATGGATGAGTGTATTAAGCAGGAACACTGACATTGCTATGAATTGGCTCCTTGTTCAAATTAAAATTCAAAAGAATCACCTAAGTCTGAAGTACATAATAGTAATAATAATATGATGAAGAAGATCTCAATAACAACAACAAAACAAAAACAACAAAAACAGCTCAAGAGAAAAAGAAGCCACTAAATTGAACACTAGCATTTGAACCAATATCACAAAGGATGAAAAAAGTTCTAGCATATAAGAGACTAAACCTCACAGCATTTCCAAATTTAATTGATAATATGAAAACATTGGGAGTGAAAACAAAAAGTTTTGAGAGCAGCTGAAAACCCTATGAAATTCAATCATCCATCGAGCATTTCGGAAAAAATTCAACCAATCCGGTTGTCAAAGATCACAAGATTGGACGACAATTGGATTAAAGATCTAAATTTCCACATATCCTAATTTTTCACCTTGTCATCAACATCTGTGAAATTCCGCACGTATGTCACCTCATATCCCAAATGTTTAAGGTACCTGCATGTGTTCATGTTAAGCACAAATATCTAGTATAAAATAAGTAAAAATAAAAAAGGGGAAATAGTGTAACAACAATAACAAAATAACAAAATTAAATAATAGTATCAGGACAAAAAGCCTCAACCCGAATTCTTCCTGTAGTTGAAAAATCAACACTGGATCAAGCAGATCTAGCAAAACCCGAAATAGGATACACTTTAAAGATTGAAACGTTGCAAAGGAAAAAAGAAAGAGATTGGGTAATGATACCTGTATAGGATATCAAAAGAAACGGAGGCACGTGCATGACCGAGATGACTGTAGTCATAGGCGGTAATTCCACAGACATACATGGAAACCTTGCCTGGCTCTTTCGTGGCGAAGATCTCCTTCTCATTGGTCATGGTATTGTAAATCCTCAACTCAACTCGTTCCTCTGCCATGGCCACTGTCTAATGAAATCCCTTCCCTAAAAAAACCAAACTTTTAAGTGCCCTAAAACGAAAGGTTTGAATTTCAAATTACTGCCACAACCACAAACACGATATGGCAAACAAATCATAAGGCACCAACGCACTCTCCTTCCTTTCTTACCTTATATGTGAAAGACAGAAAACCCTTAGCAGCAAACTACCCCAAATCCAGCAAATTGTTAACAATTTCAAAAAGAATCTGCATCAAATCAAACCACAAAATTACAATGCCACTCCCAATAATTCTTAGCTTAGTCAAATAAAGACGAGAACGATCACTGACAGTTAAATTAGGGTTAGGATTTGGAGTAGCGCTCGCTGCTTATAATCAGAAAAATCAATATGCAAATCGCGGGAAACAGAAAATTAATGTGGGTAGCATTAATATATATACGTTTCTAGTTGTGTTCTCGAGCCGGACCGGGTCCTTTTACGCGTATAAACCCGGTTCGTGTCACCTCATGTTAAAAAATATTAATATAAGGTGGATTCTTAAGCAAAAATATTTTATTTATTTTTATTAATAAAAATATTATATTTATTATAAGGATTTAAAATATTCATTGTTTTGCCAAAATATATATTTATGGAAAAAAAATATGCACCGAACCAATCAAATCCTACTTTTAATAGCAACCACGTTGATTTGGCTTTGGCTAATATGCATAAGGATTTTCCTTATGCACCATGCATAAGCCTACATAAGTCATTGGATCATGTTTTTAACCCAGTATTGAGTATTGAGTATTGAGTATTGAGCGGTGAGTATTAAGTATTGAGTAATAACAATTGATGTCTAGAATTTGATCCAATGATCCAAGGATCCATAATAATCTATGCACGGTGCATAGATTTTTATCTATGCACGGTAACTGCACCCGTTGATTTATGCAGGTCTATATTGATTCACATCCCTATTTTGTTGACTTTATTTTTTGAAAAATAAAATATATAATTAACAAAATATATATAAAAATAATAAAAATAATCTTATTTAAATTCAAGACAATAAGAGCTTTATAAATAAAATTTGAGTTGTTTGATAATATTTATAATTTTTCAATTTTACAAATAATTTAAACTAATAACCGTTTCATATATATTTATGAAAATATTTTCTTTGTCCAAATTTAATATAATGTTTGATGTAAAATATTTATGAGTAAAAGTACTGCTTTTAATTCATATTTTTAAAAATAATAAAATATTATATATATATATATATATATATATATATATATTACACAAAAATGGATTCAAATTAAACTAAAATACTACTATATTATTATATTACTAAAAGATATTAAATATTTTATAAAATATTTAGCAATATAAATAATATTATGATATGAATAATTTTAGCAAACAAAATTAACAAATTTTATAATCCTTCATCCTAGTTTAATAATGCACAATAATTACGATAATTAATATTGACACGTGAATGAATAATTTTTTAAATTAGATAAAATAAAGTAATAAGAGAAGAATTATAAAAATATATCTTGGTGAGAAGAACTAAAAAATAATTTATAATAATATAATAATATAAATAGTGGTAATTGAGATTCGAAGATATATAGATAGGTACAAGTAAATGTTCTAAAAAAAAGTTATAAAATTACTTTCTAACTGTTCTAGTAGACTTTAAAAGTTTCTTAAGTTATATTTTTATTTTAATTAAAAAAAACTTTTTTATAAGGAATTTTTTTAAATATTGTTTGACTCTATTTTTCCTTTTAAGTATAAGATAAAACAACTTAAAGTTCGGCCCAATAATACTAGGAATTTGCGTACATAAATATTTTATCTAAATTCGAACACAATAAATAATAATAGCTTCTGCTTTTATTTTCATAAAAGGCAATGTAAATTAGCAAAATATAGTTAATATATGAACAATTTGCGTAGGCCAATGTAGTATCCATTTAGACTTTAACTTAGTTGTGATGCACGTCACAAATTAGAAACAGATATCGTATTTTATACTGTCATCCAATAAAAAAATTATAAATATGCCATATTATTAAAATTCTTTTAAATAAAAAAATAATTTAATTGGAATTCTTAAAATTGATAATTTAAAAAAAAATTGTATATAAAAATAAATTAATTTAAATAATTAAATACAATTATAAATTTAATAAGAAATTGGGAGGAAACCTTGTATTTTGTTTTAATATATTAAAGATTATTTTATTTTCATCTTTTTCAATATCACCTATCTAATTGTGTCAACAACAAAAAAATCATCTGTCTAGTTTAAATTTTATATTCAAAAAAATTTCCTCTTTTAATCTATACCGTTAAAGGAGTTTGGATAAAATAAAATAGTGAAAATATGTTGAAATAAAAAAACAAAATATCTGGATTATATTATCCAACCAAAACACTCTCTCTGCTGAAGTTGATTTCATTGCCATGGAGCTCTGTACTCGAACCTTAACAAATTCTCTCCTTTTCAACCCTTCTTTCTCTCTTTCTTCAAATTCTCTTCTTCTTCGTTTCAACACTTCTCTTAAACCCTTCAAATTCAACCTCTCATCTTTCACTTCTCACATTCAACAACCCTCTCTCCATCATCACACTTCTTCCCCTTTCACTGTCTCAGCTTCTTCCTCCTCTTCATCTTCTTCAACCTCAGTTGACTTCGAAAGAGACCGTCTTCCTGCTGAATTGAAGGTCACACAAACAGAGGAAGCTAATTCCAGAGTATGTGTAAATGTAAACTTTTTCAACTATCATTATTTAACTGCAAATGAATATAAATATATATTTCTGCATATTCTGCAGGTTAGATTGCATGTGGAGGTGCCACCATTGGTGTGCAAGGAATGTTACGAAATGGTTCTAGTTGAGTTTAGGAAGCAGGCAAAGGTGTTATTGGTTTATGCTTACTTTATGTTTACACAATCATATAATATATCTTACCATTATTACCCTACACAAGTTTACTATTTCACCATCTTTTCACAAGTTATAGTAGTATGATCTAATTTAAAATTGTTTTATATAATCAGGTACCTGGATTTCGTCATGGATCCGAGGTCCCGGAAAATCTTCTCGTTGGTTATGTGGGGAGAAGAAATGTTCGAAAGGCTACAATTGAAGCTATATTGAGGACCACACTTTCACATGCTGTATCATCGGTATGTTGCAATCTGGTTCCGGTTTTTCTTGTTTTTGTGATGTCCATACATTATCTAGTAATGTTAGCCTTTTTAGACAATTTTGGGTTCAGAGTGCTTTTTTGCGATTATACCCGGGAATGATTCCTTGATATTCGTTGAGAAACTGCTACCTAACAGCCATATTCATCATATTATTCTGATCTCACACTTGAACATCTCATAATCGATGTTGTTTTATAGGTTACTGGAAGGGCTTTGCAGGATTCTGTAGGTATAGTCACTAAATTTTCTGAGATGGAGGAAACATATTCTTCTCTCGGATTTCTTAGGTAATGTATATGTTACGGTTTGAAATGCATTTTCTATGACACTCATTTCTTCCCCCTTTTCTAAGTCTGCTATACCAAAAGTACCTTCTTTCATAAAATCAAAGAAAAAGAAGGTTTCTAGAAAGAATGCTCTTATTATCAGCCGATTACTTCTGCATGCAGATTATCTTTGTTAGTCTCACTTATTTCATATTTCCAGATACGAAGTCATGGTTGATGTTGCACCAGAAATTAAATGGATTTCTGATGATGCATACAAAAATGTGAAGGTTGTTGTTGAGATAGACAGTGATATAGATGCTCACATAGCATCTGAACGAGAATTTAAAAGGCGTTACAAGTCTACCGGTGTACTGAAAGTTGTTACTGATAGAGGGCTACAGGTGATTGAATTTAATTTGCATTAGTCAACTAACAGAAAGTTGTTTTCTGTTACTTTTTTATCGTGATTACTTTCTAAAATTTCATTTCAAACCTTAAAGAGTCATTTTATTCGGAACGTTTTGAAGTTCTACCAAACAAAAGTTCAGAACCTATCCATGTTTCCTCATGTATGTTTTGTATTTAGTTGCTGGCTCGAAGAAAAATGTTTTTCCGCATGAATCCCATTTCCTTTTTTACGTATGTAATTTTATGCCATCTTGATAGTGTATGAGTAGATATCACATTGGCTAGCTGAAATTTTCCAGTTGCTACAAGATACCTTTTTCGTGTTTCAGGTTGGTGATGTTGCTGTACTTGACATCTCAGCAACAACCATTGATAAGGATGAAACAAATATCAAAAGTATTCCGTCAGCTGAAACTAAAGGTCTGGTGATGTGCTTGAAATATGTTGATTAACTGATTTGTGACAGCAGTTCTTTTGAAGTGATATATCATGATCTTTTTTTCATTAAACCTTATACTACGTATGCAGGATATAATTTCGATACCGAGGATGGTAACCTATTAGTACCGGGTTTCCTTGATTCTATTATTGGAATTAGCCGAGGGGAAACAAAGTCATTTCCCCTTGTTTTTCCAGAAACTTGGAAGCAAGAAAATCTCCAGGGTGTCCATGCTCAGTTTACAGTAAGTTTCTAACGCCGAATCAAAATATTAATTGTTTTAGGAACACAAGCCGGCATAGTAGTTTTTTCGTTTGGCTATATAGTTTGTGGATGTTTGTTATCGTATTATTTTCTTGTACCTTTAAAGTGTATGTATGAGCGCTTGCGTGACAATTATTCTTCAACGCATCAACTAATTAAGCTTCTCTTTCATTTCTAACAGGTTGTGTGCACAGAACTTTTTTACAGAGATTTACCAGAGCTGAATGATTCTATTGCTGATAAACTTATCTCTGGCTGCACCACAGTGGAACAGGTAGTTTTCTCCCTCAAATGCAATTATCATTGTAAAGTGTAAGCTAAAAAATTGTATTGTTTGAATTGAGATTAAAATTCTCCAACATGAATTTCCAGGTTAAGGAATTACTGTTACAGAGATGTCAAGAGATAGAACAAACAGCTAGGGAACAAGCAACTGATAATGCTATATTAGAACAGATTTCTAAGGTAACATTACATCATTAAGTAACATTATTAGATTGAATCTGTCTTGTCTTCTAGATTAGAATGTACCTTGCAACATCTTTTCATTATGTGTGCTTCTTTTATAATTTTAGGGATATATTCGTATAATTTCTGCAACTTTGTTAGATTAGTCAATTTCTGTAATTTTTTCGCTTAATATTCATATTGTCATTTCAGATGGTAGAAGTTGATATACCTCGATCCTTGTTTGAGGAACAAGGTAGACAGTTTTATGGAGCCAACCTATTAGAAATGCAGGTATTGATTCAAGTAGCAACATTTTTGGGCCAATCAGGAAACTTCGATAGTTCGACTAAAGCAATTTTTGCATCAGTTTATGATTTGAAATGAGAAAAGGAAAAAGAAAACTTTCTCGGGTGAGCATATACATTTAATTACTAGTTCTTATTTGGAAAATTGTAATGATGCAGACAAAAGTAAAACTAACTGAGCAGCAGCTGGCTTCTCTATCAAGTCCAAAGGCTGTGAACGAGTATCTTGAGCATCATAAGGAAAATATAACAAATTTGATCAAACAGAGCCTGGCAGTAGGTGACATATATAGGCGTGAAAATATGGAGGTATGCATGTCGGATTAAGATATGTTTTATAGAAATATTTACTAGGTTCAACTTTGTCAAAATATGTTATAAGTGTATTTAGCAAAATATTTGGCTTATTAGACTGATTTGTGGCTATATGTTCTCTAGATCCCTATTGAAGACATCGTCAAAGAGGTTGAGAATTCTGTTGCTGAATTCAAACGTTCACAACAAGAGTATGATGAGGAACGAGTAAAGGATCAGGTTTGCATTTTACTTTTTTAATTTGCTCCCGGTTATTTTGTTTTATTAGTTTTTTGTTTCGACTTCTTATTCATTGCATTTATGCATATTCAAATTAATTTTATTATGAACGGTCTTTAAAATGAATCTCCGTAGGGATAAACACTTCCAACTTGCATGTTAGGTTGATTAACAAAAGTAAGTGCATTATGCAGACAGTGGTAGATTTAGGTTAGGTTGCATTTTTCATTTTCAAAAAGGAAATTTGTGTTTTGAAATTCTTTCTTTCCTAATTTAAAGATTGATTGATATCTTCTGTACAAATTTTCCTGAAGGTTCAAGAAATACTAGAAGGAGCTAAGGTGCTTGAATGGTTGAGAGAAAATGCAGACATTCAGTATATAACAATATGAGAGGCGGGCACCAGCCAAAACGAATTAGGAAAGTGAAATTGCGGATCCATTTAAAAGAGTCTTCTTTCGGCTGATGTAAGTTACGAGGAAATAAACTATTCTTGATTGAATTTTGTAGAAAGAACTAAAGAATAAAATTATGTGTTACTACTGATGATAAATCTTTTCCATTGAAAGTAGAAAGCAATAACAAAAAACAGTAGCAAATAGTACAGTAAGTCCTACAAAGAGCTGCATCTCCACCCTTTCCATGCTAGAAAGAAATTTCATAATCTATTTAAAACTCAGTTCTTTCCAACAGCTTTGAAAAACACCGATATATTACTCGTTTCATGTATGCTTAAAATGTCAATGTCAATCCCGAAAGGGAAATAAGCAATGTGATATTCAAGGATCTCTGTACTCACTACTAAATATACTCAGCAGTTTTAAAAGAGTGGCCTCAGAAAGATTCTTTATCAATCTCCACCATTTGTACACCAATTGATGCATGCTTGATAGAATGTACATAGTGATTGTTATGTCTAGATTAGTTGTCTTTCTTGTAATATCTGTCCAAGTTTTGTGTAAAGAGCTAGCTGGTCCTCAAAACCAAGGTCCCTCATTATCTACAAGATAAATATAAAATGAAATGATTATTGGCCTATGTAGCACTGACACTTACGATTAAAAGTGTGTCTGGTGTCCGATACATGTAATTTTCGCTCAAGTTCTTCCATTTTAAAAATAGTTCGAGTGTCAATGTGTCAGTGTCTGTGTGAGTGTTTCATAAATCACGACAAAACATTTAACTTGTTTGGTCTCTAGGAAATGTCCTGAGTGAAACATACCCTTCTGTTTGACCTATATCTATGCAATATGGAACTGAAAGAAAAAGTAACAGATGGAAACAAAATCTTCACATTTTCACATGATTGAAAACTATAGAATAAATTGCTTAAACAAACAAGCTCACCTGCTCCAAAAGCACATCAATGGAATAGTCATGGGGGACAACAAATGACTGGTGGTAAATGTAAACAAAAACAGCCATCACCATCTGGAAACGATGAATAACACATTATAAAACACAACAGTCAGTCACAACAACAGCACAAAATCTTGTATATTGCATGTATCATACTCATAGCAAGAAATTGAAGGTTCTTTTTTATGAACATGTTCTAAGCATTGAAATGAAGGTGTCACAATGACCTGAAAAATAAATATATCTATGTGCAAACCTGGCAGTCCATTCTGTCAGTAAATCCACCATGTCCAGGTATACTGTCACCAAAGTCCTGGATTCGTTGGAAGAGATTAATAATACATGGCTCAAAATAAACCCTACTGTAAAGATCAAGAGCTTACCTTGATTTTAAAAGCTCTTTTGAAACCGCTAGCAAAGAATCCTCCGAACGGTGCGATGATGGACGCAAATAGTCCTAGCCATAAGGCATGCCACTGTACTGGCAAAACTGCTATTTCTTTCTCAGGTATCTATAAAATGTTGCAGAATGAAAAAAAATTATCTTTAAAGTCATGAAGTTATTATAAACATTGAAATATGAATGCTAATCACATCAACATAAAGATTCCTCACTTACCCCATGAGGAACAAGTCCTGGCATTGGAATGTAATCTGGCTTAAAAATTGTATCAGGGTCACACTCAAGCCAACCAGTTGATAAATCCTGAATTTATTGCACCAAACGATCAACAAACAAACATGTCTCTTAATCTAACATGACTCCACTTAACCAAGATTCTTACCTTCCTCGGACATGTTAGCCACTGAAACCGACCCAAAAAGTTGGCAAACTGCACAAACAATGCTAAATCAGTTACTTACAAGTCTGTTATTGCAATTTCCTATCAAACAGTTTCCTTTACTAATCGATTCTCACCGTAAATGCAGCAATCATAGTCGCAACAGACGCTCCAATAAAACCTTCCCATGTTTTCTTCGGAGACAACTTGATTAAAGGTGTCTTCCCGAAGAAGAAACCAAAGAAATACGCAGCAACATCATTCATAGCAATAAGAAGTGCAGGGAAAAGAAACCTTCAATACAATAGTAACATGTTATGAAAACATGAAGAAAGAACAAAGTTAACAGTAAAAGAACAAATTAGTATGTATCAGAAGTAACATTACCAGAAAATTCCTTGAAATATATTAGCTACCATGAATGCAGACTGTGTAAACACAATGATAAGTATCATATGTGTCCATGCATACTGTCCAAATTGATACTTGTAGTATCTCTTCTTTAATGAAAGAATAAACCATACAAAACCTGAAATCAGAAATCATACATGAAAATATTTACTCATAAATCAATTTATCATAGAACAAAACAAAAACCAGACACTAGTACTAACCTGCAATATATAAGAAGTAACAGATAACCATTTGATACTTGATGAGTTTACTGACAAGTCTATAGAAAAATTTATCTGATGTGACAGTATTCACAAGGTGCTGACTGAGGATACGGCCGTATACGTATAGCATCGCCGTGAAGAAAAAATGCCTGGAAAATTCGTTGTGTTCATAATCTAATCTTCTTTTTTTTCCCCGCAAATTAAACATCACAAATGAACTAAATTTGGAATTGTAATGCCGTGCTTACCAGTTCAAGAGCTTAAACTTCGGGAGACGCTTATCTTGATTCGCTATTCTCAGTAGATTGAAGAGCTCGCTAGCCATAAAAATTTGGATAACAACCATCATTGCCCAGATGTAAAGATGACCCATGTATATGATAAGTGCGACAGATGCTAGCATCCATAGAGACGAATACGCGCGAATCCACATTGATTTGTATTTATATTTATCGTTCGCAAGTAAAAGGATTCCATTTGATTTGTTTATATCAGGAAGAATCTGATAAAAAAAAAAATAAAAAGAAGAAACCGAATCATCAAAAAACGAGTTATTATTAATATATTCGGTATATGGATCATATAAACGAACCTCATTTAAACGTCTTCTTTGTCGAAAATTTGGAGTTTTCGGCGAAGTACATGTATGATCCGCATTGGAATCTTTCATTGTTGAAGAGATGGGGTATAGTTGAATTTTCTCCCTGTGCTCAAAAAGAAATCAAATGGATCTTAATGTAAAAAAGGTTATACATAGTTGGAGAAATTGGTAGCTGGTTAGGAGAATGTAGAGATGGAAAATGAGAAAAATGATGAATGAAGGTTGAAGATGAGGTTGTGTAATTGGATGCTATGTTTGAGGAAAAGTAACGAGAATAACAGAAAACATACATGATGAGAGATAGACAAGTAACTACGAGAGTTACGTTAAAGTTTTCATTGACCAATCAATGCCCCTCACTTCACTCAAACTTTAATAATCATATATACTTGTTCTACTTAATGTCTATTTGGATGTCTTAAAAAAATTAATATTAATAAGCTTTTTGATTATGTCTTAAGATCTAATTTTATTTTAATATTCTATTCAATTTACTAATTATGAAATCTTTATTAATAGATTTTCTTATAGTTTTTTTTGGTCTTTCTCTACCTTTAATTGTTTCACTCCTTTTTATCTGATATACTCTCTTTACAACAAAATTTATTGTTTTTCTCTCTACATGTCCAAACTACTTAAGCCTATTTTTCACAATTTTTTCTACTTTAAGTGTTATCCCAATATTCTCTTGAATAATGTCATTTATAATTTTATTTTGTCTAGTATTACTACACATCCAAGATAATATCCTCATCTCTTATACACTTATTTTATTTTCATGCTGATTTTTAACCGTCCAACATCTTGTCTTATATAACATCGTAGGTCTTACCACTATCTAATAAAAAATTTCCTTCAACTTCAGTGGTACTTTTGTGTCAAAAAAAAATCTTGAAGCCCTCCTTCACCCAACTTGAATTTGATGGTTTGCACCTCATTATATTTTCTATCGTTTTATATTATATATTCAAAATATTTAAACCTTGGACTTGCAAGATGATACATGCTTCAACTTTCTCCTATAGATTAGAATTGCTTCTTTTTTGCTAAATTTACATATCATATAGTTTGTCTTACTTCTGTTTAGAAGAAACTCATGTATTTCTAAGACTCGTCTCTAAATCTTCAACATCTCAGTTAAATCCTCTTTCGACTCTCTAAAAAGGAATATATTATCTGCAAAATTTAAATAAAAAGGTAGAGGTTTAGGAATGAACCTTTGATGAAATTATATTGTAATGGAGAAATGGACAGTCCCTCCACTATGTATTTGTATACTAGTCGATATCCCTTCATATATATTTTAGATAGTTTGAATATAAGCAATTTTAACTATTTTTTCTCTAGAACTTTTTATAAAATTTTGAATAGCTCAAATAAAGTTGTTTCTATTAAATTGTGTTAAATCATTAAGGCTTTGTTTGCGAGTTTGGAGAGAAAGGGAGGGGAGGGCTTTGAAAAATATGAAGAATTAGGTGAAAAGAATAAAAAGATTTTGGGTAAGAGGGTTTTGGAGGATTTGAGTTTATTCATAACACCAAAAACCTCATAAAATGGGGAACTCAAAAATTGTATTGAAGGAGGGTTTTAGAGGGCTTACATAAAATATCCAAATATCTTTTAGGTTGTTATAGTATTCTGAAATTTAAAAATTTAGTAATAATAATGATTCTTTTATCATTCTAAACAAAATCATTTTTTTTTAAATGTCAAATATTTTTCTATATTTTTTTAAAATTCCATTGTCGGAAGCCTTCCCCTCCCCTCCCCTCCAAACTCGCAAACAAAATCTAGAAAAATAAGAATTTTCAATGTGATATGTGTAAAAAAAAAAAAGACACATTTAGAGCATCAATATTAGTTATATTTAATCGTGTCTACACTTTTTCAAAAGCAACTGTGTCAGAGGTACATGGATATTTGGTATGCATACATGAGAGATATACATGGATATTTGGTATGCATACATGAGAGATAGAGAAGTAACTACGAGAGTTACGATAAGTACATGAATAAACACTAATAACAAAATGAAAGTGTAAAAGACAATTAAAAAACTGTATTGAGGTTCTTCCCCTAAATGATTTAGAGAAATGTAACTTCAGTCTCCTTCTTTTTTTATGTTTTATAAACTTTCACTTGTAGTGGAGTCCACTTTAAGCCAAACAAACAAATTCTTGTGTTCCCCCTAAAACAGCTACTATGAAAAATATCTTTCGTAAAACAACATTACCTTAGGCTCCTTGTTAACCATGGTAACATTTTGGGCGTTTTTTTTTTTTTGTATTTACTAAATGACATTTCACTACGGTCATTGTTAAAATCCGTAGTGAAATGTATTAGAAGTTACACGATTCGAATCTTAGCTCCTCCAATTTTTCATTTTATTGTTACAAAATCATATTGTTCTTGTATATCACAATGTTATGCTGCTTCTTACTGTGCCAAGAAACTAAACAATTTCCAAACAAGTGACAGGTACCACTAGTGTTTTTCCTATCCGACTTGCATCTCGTAAAATCAGAATCATAAAAAACCTATTAAGCTACATGAAAGTTTGATATTCCACTTCTTTTTCACATAACTTGAACTAACATCAAATATGGTTTTTGTTTCATTAACTCAACAAATTGACTTAAAACACAATAACCATACTCAAATGCAAACAATTTAATTATGCATGCAAAAACAAATGGATTAAAAAAAATTAATCCAAAGATGTACAATTAAAGAGAAGACTCAATAAACACTAATAAAGAAACAAAAGCGTAAAAGACAAGCAACAAAATTGTATTGGCGTTCTCCCCCTAAATGTATTTGATACATGAAACTTCAAATAAAACCACCGGACCAGGACCTCTTACAACCTACTTTCACATAGAAACAATTTTCCATCTATGGCAGCTTGATCCGGTCGGATTTTTTCATTTGAAAGTGTCAAAGGATGGTGAAAATGCTTTACTTGGTCTAAAACATTTTCAAATGATTCTAAAACCACCACAAAAGGCGGAACTCTTACAGTAAACTAATTGTTGATTTAATTAAGCATTTTAAGAATGCATGAGTTCTAACTTTTTAGCCCTCCCCACATTGCGTTGAGCAACATAAAAAGCTTGTATTTCATAGTCGCAATCTTCGCCAAATTAGCCTCCTGGTCGGAAAGAGAGCTAGCGAGCTTTAAGCAAAGCATTTTTCACCTCATAGAGAGAGAGGTAGAAGTTTCCTTTGCTTCATGCATGTACCAGCTTTGTTGAAGCTTCGGGTCACAGATGTTTTCCGCCATCAGTTGCTTCTCAGCACGATGCCAAATTGGCTAGTTTGCCCATTTCTTCATCCAGAACGGGCCCATAAAGTTCAGCCAAAAAAGCGTTATCCTCATCTAAAGAAATGTTGATGACCTTCAGTTGATTAGGAGTCAGACCACACCAATAAGGGACGCCAATACCTACTGGGGGGATTTGAGAAGTCGGAAGGTTTTTCATAGCAGCATTATTTTTTTCTGGCCATACTCTCCGCCTTATGAGTGGAATTGTTCCTTATTAATCATGCAGTCTACACAATAATGAGTAAAATGTGTGCATCAGAGGCAATCAGGGTAAAAATATCATGAAACTCAAAAAGTTTGCAGTTATCAAAAATGATTATTCTCTCTTCTTGAGAATGAGCGTTTATCAATAGTTGGATGTCAATAAGACGCTTTAAACATTTCTTATTAGCTTCTGTCACCAAGGTAGTTCCCTCTATATATCCTAGATTATTGATGAACTTCACTAATCTTCCTTTTTTATACTTAGCCTCTTAAGAAAGGTTATTCTCGCTATATGAGAAAAAGTTATTTTCCTGTAAATAGTGATACTTAGTTCAATATTTGGGAAATAGGTAAGCCCATCTACCTTCCACTCCATTATCGACATCACAAATTGTAGTGTGAGCTTCTGGAGTGACGATGGTCACTAGGAAAATTGGATCCTCAAAAGACGAGAGCTTTAGAAGAGGTTTGACGCCATGAATGGTCGACTTGAAGCAGAGTAATCTTCTACCCCTAGCCGAGGATGCCGAGTCACTTAGACATTTAAAAAGGTGAAGAAAAAGGAACACACCGCATAATTTTCCCTTCATATGCTCATACCAAAACTAGTAGAATTTCATATATGCCCAACATAAGGGTGAAGTTATGAGGGAGCTATGGCAAATGGTTCAATACCTCTACTTTAAAAGTAGTAAAAGGAAGATGAACGTCCACAGTTGAGAAAGTACATTCATAAAAAAGGAATGAATCAAGAGTCATACTTGTTAGATATTCTTTCTTCCTCTGAAGGGCTCGTGGTTCCCCGGTTAGAAGACATATCAACTTCGATTGATTGGATGTTGAGATTAGAAACTTGGAAGTGAGTTGAAAAAGTTTGAGATTTTGAGAGTTTGAGAGAGTTTGCTGGCAATGAGGAAGAGGTCATGTGTTTTTTGATTAAAAATCCATTCAAATATGTACTTTTGTAAGTTATGCGGAGATACATTTTCATATTAATTTTTGTCAAGGATGTGGGAGCAATACTTAGAATTTTAAAAAAAACAAACAAACCCAAAAAAAAAAATCCGAATTAATATTAATCTGGGCTTTAACTTTAATATGGCCCGATTATTAGCCAAAAAAAAAATACTGGTTTATCAACCGAGTTCAATTCAAACCGAAACACAAAAAATGGTTGAACCGGCTGAAAATTTGGTCTATGTTTCTTAGTCGATGGAGTTGTTCGGTTTAGAGGTTGGGGCCTAATTTGAACAGAACTAATGTCCACCCTTAAATCATAAGAACAAGATGGTGGATCACTCGTACGATGGTTGTAAAAATATAAATAATTGACATTGATATGTATACAAAGTGCATGTGACGAGTGCCTTAGAAATTGTGCATAATTGGCTGGTGAATGCAGGTATACAAATTATGAAGTTCGAGATATATTCATTATTATATGATTCTCTGCCTAGGCCACATGTAGCATGGCTCAAACTACCTACATCGTCCGTTGCCATCTATCATTTTACGAAGGAGTACGTGTTAAAAAAAAAAGGTGCAATATATATTATTTAGAGATGATTTGTACGTATATATCTAAGTTACTATATATAAGTATTCCTGTTTGTACTTAAATATAAGTGTTATTATTATATTATATGGAGTATTATATGTAACATAGGGACAGCTTTGTGTATGTAACGTTTGATAGAATACATGTCGTAGATGTTAAAATAAAAAAAAGGGTTAATAGTAGTTTACCCCCTGTAATATGAGCGAATTTCGGTTTACCCTCACCGTTATCAAAGGCAGGTTTTGGCAACGTTTTTTTTGAAAAAATCGTTGCCAAAAAATAGGGAGGGGAGAAAAGCAAAATTCGCTAACATTACAGGGGCTGAATTACTATTAACCCATAAAAAAATGACATTGCATAGTCATTATTAACCTTTTAATTTACATTGTACATTTTGCATTAGTTTTACTAAAATTTTATTATGATGTTTCTTTTACAAGTGAACTAAATGGTAATCAAACAGTATATTTAAGAGAATCATTAATGATTGTGAATACCCTAAATTGTTACTCTCAGTCATAGTTTTAAAAATCAGACCGTGGTTGAAATGAAAACCGATCAAGTAACCGGTTTGATTCAATTATTGGGTTGTCTGTGTTGTTGGACCGATGAAAACCGGTTTGGACCGCAAAAAATTGGAAAGTCGGCGATTTTTGTAATCGACAGTTGAAATGCTTTTTAAAAAAAAATTAAATTTAAATTAAAACTAGAGAAGTTAGATCATGAAGAATAGCGAGAATCATAAGTCGGTTCCTACATATTGTTACAATGTTCCTACATATTGTTACAATGTTCCGTGCTAGAACTAGAGTTCATTGGAAAGAGTAGATTCACAGTCTGTTACGATGGTTTGCAATTTCCTTTGCGGTTGAGAGGGTGGATCTAACATTCCAATGCTGAAGTTAGTAAGAGAGTGAAAAGTAAAATTTATTTGATAAAGAATTTGAATGTCAGTGAAGTGACGTGTTTTCATCGTTAAATAGGAAGTGATCAATAACTACAAACGTGTGGAATGACGTATGATGCAATTAACCGATAGATTTATTTAGAAGATTTATGACACTCTCACGAGATATCATGTAACACGAAAAAAAGAGAATCTACTTATTGCTTCTTAATTGGATGTTCACCTCCATAATCTTGTAAATCCAAATACTCTTAGGTCTAAATAAATAATACTATATGAGCTAAGGTATTTTCACGTATCACAACTTCTGAATATATAAAAATAAAAAATAGGCAGATCCAATTAATTACGAAGGGTTTCCCGTGAGACCTTTAAAGGATATGGTGACTTTTATTATTTAGCTAACCAATTAAGAGGTTAGTTGATCAAATAAGAGTTAGCTATTATTTGCAGTACGTTTCTAACTGCATGCATGCACTTTATTTATTCACATATTAAAACAAGCATATCTCACTTCTGCAACGTGATAATGATGATGATATTTTACCAAACAATCATGATTGCCAATACTTTAGCAATAACCGAACATTTAACTATTAATAACACAACAATAATTGCTACAAAAAGTTTTGTTTCCTATTTTTTATTCAGTTTATGAAGTCCTTTAATTTACTTTTTCAGAAAATAAAGTAAGGAAATAATAATTGATGAATTAAAAGAAAAGAAAATATTTTATTTTATTTGATTAAAAATTTATTGAAGTGTACTTAGTTGGAGTTTAACGATGTCCTATTTAGAGTCTGTTTGGTAAGATAGGTTTTTGAGTTTATGACTTATAGCTTATAACTTATAGGTTCAAATGATAATTTAGACTCGTTTGGTAACTTTTTTTATCACGAACTTATAGTTTATTTTGCTAGTTTATAGTTTATTTCTCAAACGCAATTTCAAATAGCATTTTGGCTTATAACTTATAGTTTATCATTTTTTCTTCCTTTCTTATCCTTATTATTTTTAAAAAAACTCATTATTATCTTTTATAATTTATTTTAATTAAAATGAAATTATTATATATTAAATATCTTTTATGTCATTTACATTTATAATTAGTTGAACCGTTAATTTTAACAAACACTTCAATTAATTTATCAGTTATCAGTCTCAACCATCAGCTATGAGCTATCAGCATCAGCCATAAGTTATAATATTTCAGCTAGTTTATCCGTCGTTATTTTTATCAAACAGACCATTAACAGAAAAGTAATTAATATTGAAAAAAAATTGATTCACTGCCTATTTTATTTTTAAGCACATGCATGTGCATTGCACATTTAAAAATAACAAAAATAATTTACATTTCAAAAGTGATTGTGCACTTTATCACCCAAACAAAATAAATTTATCTATCTAAAACATCATTATCATACACAAATTAGTTTTTTTTTTCAATGGATTCTTGTCTAGAATCACAAGGCAAGTAATGGTCCAAGAAAAAAACATGAAAATGTTACATGTTAAGTGTTGCAAAAGCTTATGACACACTTAAGAGACAAAAAAATATAGGTGGCTTCAAAAGATAGTGTCATTACTCATTTGGACACAAACGTCTTTGATTCCTAATGACACCCAACTCCTGACCGTGACCTTTGTCTTTGTCCCATATCTTACACTTTTTCTTTTTATTTTATTCTCATTTTCTTTTAAATAATTCTTTTTTTTCTTATCATTTACTCTTGTTTTGTTGTTTTATTACAATATTGCCATTTTTTATACACTCGACCGGGGCTTCAGTCCCACGTTCTTATCCTCGCTTATACCATCCCGGCATGTCCGGCACAATCTTTATTTAATTTGTCTCAATTCTAAAAACAGCAAAGCAATTATTTTGTTTTGTTTTGTGAGCAAAGGACAATATTGTTTGTAAACAAATGAATGATAGAGAACAAGCTTGAGTTTAATACAAGAGGTTAATCTTTCATTGGATGTGTGTCTATTTTTAGTATTTGATTTAGCTTTGAATATGAATTTTTCTCATGCAAAAGAACTTGTAAATGGATGTTTTAGAAAAATTGTTTTCTATTATGGTAATAATATTTGCCTATGGGGACAAGGATATGAAGGAAATTATGAATTAAAATAATATTTGGGTGAATAATGGAAGTTTAAAAATTAATAATTTGTAAAGTAAGAAAAACTCATTCTTCTTTTATTAAGAAAAAATTCATTCATCTTCGCACTATTAAAAATAAGACATTTAATTAAAAAAATTTACAGCAGGTTTCAAGATATATGATGTGAAAAATATTTGTCAAATGATTTTATATCAGACATTTATTTTTAATGATGTAAAAAATATTTAATTTAGGGAAAAATATAATACGGTGGCAATTTGGTAAATAAAATGAAATTTTGTTATAAAGGAATTTACATCGGGCCTTGATTTGCACCGATGTGAAATGTCCATTGATGGAAAAATAAAACACGATGGCAGTTTGATAAATAAAAAAGTTTTGTTATATCAGGCCTTAATTTACATCGAGCCAACGACCAACCAATGTGATAGATGGGCATTTACATCGGGCATTTTCCTCAACTGATGTGAAATCCTGAAGCATTTCACAAAAACCTAGTCTTCCTTACAAACTCGTTTCCTTTTGTTTCTTTTATTACTTCGTCGTTCCTTCGTTCTCTCGTTTCCACCGCCGTTCCTCTTCGATTTCTCTTTGATTCCACTATCGTTCCTTCTCCGACCGTTATCTGACTAATCTCCACGCATTATCCGACCATCCCTTCGATTCTCCGATCGACGCGTCCTCAAATCGATTCTCCATTGTCGTCTCCGATCGGCGCGTCCTCAAACCGTCATCTATGACCGTCTCTTTGTTTCTTCGTTTGGTTAGTTTTATGATTTCTCTCAATAACGTTTGATTATTTCATATTTCAATTTCAATGTGCACGTCTTCATTATTTTAGATTTAGTTATGGTCAATTGAGTAGTTGTTTGTGATTCTCGTGTTTTAATCTCAACGTGTGGTTGATTGACTTATAGAGTTGCTTCTGTTACTGTTTCAATGTGCATTATGCAATATAATTTTAGTATTCATTATGATTATGCAATTTGTTATGCGAAGTTCTAGTATTCATTATGCAATGCAATTTTGTTATATGAAGTTCTAGTTTTCAATGGATAATGCAATTTGTTATGTGAAGTTATATTCTAATATTCAATATATAAAAGGGTTTGGAAATTATGATAACTCTAAAATTTGTTCTACCACTTATGATTATGCAACATTGAGAAACCAGAATATAAAAAGGGGAAAGGCTTTGGACCATGTCTTTCCCTTATTTGTTATGTGAAGTTATATTCTAATATTCAATATGTAAAAGGGTTTGGAAATTATGATAACTCTAAGAGTGTGTTTGGATGGAGCATTTTAATGAGGAAAAGTAATGTTTTAAGGGAATTTAAAATGATTTGATCAAAATTCATTATTTGGATACAAAAATGAAGAATTGTTAAAATGATGGAAATTTATGGAGTATTTCATCTAAGTTAAATTTAATCATTTTGAAATGAACCCAAAAACCAAAGAATTTGAAATTCCTCTCATGTTCCATAGAATGTATTTGTTATTATTATTTCTTTAAAATTTACAAATTGGTCCTCATATTTTTCAAAATTATAAAATTGACCCCAAAAATTTTTTAAAAAATGCAAATTGGTCCTTAATAATTTTTAAATTTTACATTTTGGTCCTTCAAATTTTTAAAAATTACAAAGTAGTCCCTACTTTTTCAATTTTTAATTTGGTCCAAAAAATTTAAATTTTATACAAAATGACACCAAAAATCTAACAATGAATTATCTTAATACTTCATCCAAACAAAACAATTTAAGAATGAATGGATTTGAATTGAATCATTTGAATTGCTTTGAATTTTAAATTACTTTAAAATTTCTAATTACCTCATCCAAACACACTCTAAAATTTGTTCTGCCACTTATGATTATGCAACATTGAGAAACCAGGATATAAAAAGGGGAAAGGCTTTGGACCATGTCTTTCTCTTAATTCTGACCATTAGATATTATATATTCGAAATATTATTTCTCAATTAAAAACCTTTACAATGCAACAGTAGAAGAACATTTGACATTGTGAAGCAAAAGCATAGAAATATTGTCTTCATTCAACTGCTTTCCTATCTGTCGGAGTTGAATTGTGCGTCGCCATTGTGATGCCATTCGATAACCACTGCTGTCGATCTTTAACCTATCTTAAATCTTAGGTTTGTTGAATTCTTTTTCTTCTATATGCATAAAATATCTTCTTTTACAAAATAATAAAATTTGTGTCTTTGATTTAAACTATGAATTTAAGGGGTAAATTAGGTTATGGATTTGAGAAATTTCCTTGGTAAAAAGTAGTTTGGTGTTGCTCTTTCATTAAAAAAATTTAAGTTACGAACTTTTAAACTAAATTTCAAAAATTTAAAGAAATAACACTAAATTTCAAAATCTTAAACTAAGTGTTTGCACATGGGTATGTAAATTGTGTTTGAGGGCAATATTTGTTGATTGTTTTAACCATGACAATATTATGGGATGCAAATAAGGAATTGGTTCAGGAACAGTTGGAAGTGCTTAATAGTTATTCTTTTAATGTTTTTAGTAATGTGTTAATGAATAAGTTTATGAATTGCAAAAAGTAGTGCAGCCACAACAAGTAGAATTTCTTTATAATTTAGTGAAGTTTATGAATTTTTTTACCCAACAATGAAGTTTATCAAATATATGATTAGTGGAAATTGAGAATATATTTCCTTCATTTTATTCTTTTACATAATTATTAGGTTCCTTCATTTCACTTGGATAGTTTGATCAAAGATGACATCTTCAAATATTGATTAGAAGCTAAAAAAAATTATATAATCATTCCTAATCCTTTTTACGTTAATAGTTCAATTTCAATGTGCATTATCCCTGTCCTTTTGGTAATAATTTCATATATTCATGTTTCTTGTTTCTAATAATATGATGATTATTAATCCATTTTTATTTTTGGTCACTAATTATGTCATTCAATTGAAGACAAGGCAACAACATAACTCTAATGACTGTAGGTACTATTGACCGGTAAAATAGCAAGTGTACTACTTGTTTACCGATGTAGTAATACGAGAGTAAATTCCCAAGTATCGAACTCGCAGACTGCGTAGGAATTATATGTTTCAGAACAGTGCAATTGAATAAAAAGTCATCGGGGTATTTGGTTTTTATGTTTAATTTAAATAACAACTTATGCAAAGCGTAAAAGTTAAAATAGTTTGATTCAATGAAAATATGGGGACACAAGTCAGGACTGATGTATGAATCGCTCTGCAATGAAATAATCACCACTTAACAGATTAACTTTAGAAATTCTCAATACCGACACCAGACATTGATTTTCCCTAATTCCTTAGTGAAAACTTCTTGAGATTAAAACCCCTCTTACAATTCCTTAACAAGATAGTTTTACCTCAAGATTCTAAAAAGAACATAGCCCGGATAATTAGGTCGCTACACATTAATCCTTATTCCTAAGTGATTCATAGTTATAACGTTATGATTAAAAAGCGTTGAGGTAGTTTTCCAACAAAACCTTAACCGTATATCATCACATATATTTTCCAATATAAAGAAGCAATAAGCACTTTTAATCATAAACTGAATTTCATAAAGATAATCCGCAAATTAACGGTAAATTAGAGTCATTACATCACATGATTCAGGGACATCAATCCTAACAAGTTTAGAGTTTAGTTACTCATGGCAATTATCAAGATAACAATGATTAAAGATGAAAGCATTACAATTGGTTGAGTCGGGGTTGATCTTCAATCGCGGATGCTCTTGAAGATTTCTTCGCTCCAAGCCCTAGTGCTCTCAATCTCTATTTTCACGTTCTCCGACCGTCAAAAAGTGATTTTCTTCTTTCCAAACAGTGACTAAATACCTCACAGCAAATATTCTCATACGAAAAGTCCATCATACCCTTACTTAAGTGACAGATTTCATAAGTTAAAAATCGGAATTTTTCTGCGCACATGTCTGACACGGCCGTGTCATGGGACACGGGTGGCCGTGTCAGACCCCTGACTTCTTGGTTCCAAGATTTCTCAACTTTTTCTCTTCAGCATGTCTGACACGGCCGTGTCATGGGACACGGGTGGCAGTGTCACAACTCTGTCTTCTTGGTTTTCATATTTTCAAGTTCTTCTCTTCAGCAAGTCTGACACGGCCGTGTCCCATGACACGGGTGGCCGTGTCACAGCTCTGTCTCGCCAAAATTCACTTTTTCTTGTCTCGAATCATGCCCTGTATCTGCATAACTTAAAACACTACCAACACAAGATCAAAAGCAATGGAAAAACAACAAAAACTAGAAAAAGTAACACACCAAATTCAAATACAAAGGTAAACAAAACTAATTAAGAACTAGACTAAAACGACTTAAAATACCACCGAATGAAGTGCTTTTCCATTGATTCGAACATAGGAACAAGGTGAAATTGGTGGCCGATCACAACCCCAAACTTAGCTCATTACTTGTCCTCAAGTGATGGACGAGAAAACAAGAGGACACCTATGAATTTTTCTATTCTCCACAACACAACTGATGCTTCCACACTTGATAATTACTTCGTGTCAAAGTGTTCGATCCCCCTCCCCGAACTTTTCCGTTGTACTTCAATTTTGACTCATTCTTTTACCTGCAAGCTCAATCACACTCTCACAACTTCTCTCGGGGTTAAGTGTTTCACTCGCTCATCAAGGCATACATATCTACTCTTTGTTTTGTAAACATTCTAACATACTTCCACAATATCAACAACACACACTTTTAGAGGACTTATGGGTTGTAACGGGGCTTGGGGTAGGTAGGATAAACAAAGAAAGTAGGTACTGTGGTTTATGGTTCGGTATTAACTAATTAGTCCGATATCTTTTTGCACATTACATCATGTTTGGGGTGTTTAGCGCTTTTTTCGCTTTCCGGACTCTTAACTTCTTTACATGATGGCAAGTGTGTAAAACAAAATCAATTTTTTTCTCTTCTTTTTTTTTTCTTTTGCACAAACATTTTCTTTCTTGCATGTGTTCTTTTTTTTTTTTACACTTGCCTCCTTCTTTTACTACCGGACTTGGGTACCCCAAACTTAACTTTTGCTATCGGACTCAGACTTATAGTTAATACCATATATAGAGGAAACAAGAGGGGTTATGAAAAAAAATATCTTTTTCTTTTTTTTAAAAGAACAACATGGATGATGGGTAAAGATTTGTTAACGAGGGATAATAGACAACAAGGTTGGGTAAGAAAGGTTCCGGGTTAAACAAACAAAAGTGCCTCAGTGTGTGTGATCAATTTATGTACTATATGAAGAACAAATGCAAAATTAGAGTGATGATGCCATACCTGATGCTTTCCCACGATGAAATGATGTGTTTGGCTTTGTATATCCTCACATGTTAGGTATTGCTTACAGGTTCAACAATGGTCTCCATTTTGTACAACTTCATGCCCGGTTCGGGTTGCTCTAAACTCATTCACTTGGCACCATCAAGTTGCGTCTAGCATTTTTCTCCAATTGTGCCAACTTTCACAGGTGCCCCGGATGCCAATTTAAGATGCGTCTTTCCCCTTTTTCACCTTCATTCCCACGATACTATCTTCTGGAATCACATTCATCCTGGTGCACTGAAGACTCAAAACACACATACTTAATTGAAAATAAGGAAACTGAAATAGAAGGAAATAACAGAAAATAACTTAAATGAAAGAACCTCCCCCACACTTGAACTCAACATTGTCCGCAATGTGTAAGCAAGCATAAGGGAGACTTACAGTGCTCACTGAGGCGGAGGTGGAGGATTGTAGATGGAGAAGATAAAGAAGGAAAAGAAAAAAAAATTAGCGCACCTGCCTGACACGGCCGTGTCACACGACACGGGTGGCCGTGTCAGGACTCTGCCTCCCTTCCAAAATTGAGTTTCACAAAAAAAATCCTCCAGGGTCTGTGACACGGCCGTGTCACAGGACACGGGTGCCCGTGTCAGACCTCTGGCTTTTCCACAAATTGAATTTTCAAATCCTCTTCTTCAGGAGTTGTAACACGGCCGTGTCACAGGACACGGGTGCCCGTGTCAGACCCCTGACTTCCTCCAAACTTATTATTTTTTTATGTCCAGACTTATCTGTCCCTTCTCGCCTTTCTCCTTGCAAGAGACACATTGTTTGTACCTACGGAATAAAATGCAAAAACACATAAAACTATTAAAAAGAAATCACGTGGGTTGCCTCCCACGAAGCGCTTCGTTTAACGTCGCATGGCTCGACGGTCCATTCCCTTCTATTATGGGGGATACTTCCTCTTCCACACCATGTTGCTTGTCCTTTCCGCAACCCAGAACTCATCTAGAAATAATGGATGGACCACTTTGTGCCTCAAGTCACTTTCAACTTCCATCTCCTCACCTCGATGTTCCTTTTTCTTTCTTTCCTTGATCCCTTTATTGGACTTTGGAGTTTTTATATGAGATGCTGCCACCTGAGAGATTATGCTTGAGACCTTTTTTGGGGTTGGTTCCGATCTTTTGCTTTCGCCTACTATGTGGATCATTCCAACTGAAGATTGATTATCTCCACTTTCACCTTGCTTCTTGGTGTTTAACACTTTCAGAGTTATTTCTTCCTCAAAAGATTTCAAAGTCAGAGTACCTTTTTCAATATCGAAATTGCACCGACTAGTGTGCAAGAAAGGTCGACCCAGAATAATAGGGGTCTCTTCATCTTCAGGGATATCCATTATTTCAAAATCAACTGGAAAAACAAATTTGTCAATTTCTACCAATACATCTTCTGCCACCCCATATGACCTCTTCATGGTGTGATCTGCAAATTTCAACTCTGTTCCTCTTTCACTCACCTTTTCAATACCGAGCTTTTTGAAGATAGATAACGGCATTAAGCTCACACTAGCACCCGAATCAATTAGAACCTTCATGAAAGTTCTGTTATTTATCGTGCACGGTATTGCAACTGATCCAGGATCTTTTTGCTTGATTGGTATTCTCTTCTCTGGTGAGATTGCACAACATTTCTCCTTCTTAACTACCCCTTCACCCCTTGTTGGTTTCCTTTTAGATATCACTTCCTTCATGAACTTCCTGTACATTGGCATTTTCTCGAGTGCATCAAAGAATGTAATATTGCTCTCTAACTTTTTGAAGTATGTGGCAAACTTCTCAAAGTCTTGCTCTTTTTGGTCCTTCTTTGCTACTCGAGAAGGATACGGCAACTTAATCAATGGTGTCAGCTCTTTTTCTCTTTTCTCTTCACTTGGCTTCACAGGTTGTATCACCTCCTCTGGCACTTTCTTATTTTCACGCACTTCAAGATCTACTTCGATGATATCATACTCGATTTCATTTTTTTCTTCTGGTTTTGATCTCCTCAGACTTCTTGTTGAGATGACATTCACATTCTGATGCTCCCTTGGGTTTGTAACAGTTCCACTAGGTAAGCCACCTTGTGGTTGAGCATTGGCGAGTTGTTGTGCTATTTGACTCATCTGAACCTCAAGATTTTTGATGGATGCACCCGTGTTTCGAAAATTACTCCTTGTTTCTTCTTGAAACTGAGAGCTTTGAGCTGCCATTTTTTCGATGGCAATCTCCCAATCTGCTTTTCTGGGGGCCTGTTGCTGAGGTTGTTGATAATGTTGTTGAGGAGTTCTATACTGTTGCTGCGACTGCTGACCTTGATATGGAATAACCTCTTGTTTAGGAGCATTCCCTGGTTGATCCTTCCATGAAAAATTTGGATGATTTTTCCACCCCAGATTGTAGGTATTTGAGTAGGGGTTGTTTTGCTTCAAGAAATTTATTTCCTCCACTTGCTGAGCTGTAGCAACACACTGAACAGTAAAATGAGGTCCTCCACATATTTCACACCCCACCGGTTGACTTTCTTGAGCCAGTTGAAATTGTGCTACTGTTTGTTTTTCAAGACCCATCTGTTTCAATCTCCGCTCAACTTCCGCAGCTACCTGATCTTCTATTTTCACAACTTGCGTTGACAATTTCATATCCACTAATCCTTCAAGTTGGCTAACACTACGGTCATATAACTCCAAGTGTTCATTGGCCGCAATAGCTTCTATGATTTTTTTAACACCAGTGGCTGTTGAAAAGTTAGATGAGCCACCAGCTGCTGTGTCAATCAATTGCTTAGTCTTCATTTTAAGACCATTCAGAAAATTCTGCATTTGTTCAGTGACATCCATGTTGTGAGTTGGGCATGCCACCAACAACCTCTTGAATCTCTTATAAGCATCTCCAAGTGATTCTCCTTCCTTCTGTTTAAAATTAACAATATCATACCTCTTACGGATATAAACAGCAGCGGGAAAATACTCATTCAGAAAGGTTGACTCCATTTGTTGCCATGTGGTAATACTCCCAGCAGGTAATGAGTAGAACCACTCTTCAGCGTCATCCGCTAATGTGAACGGAAACATAACCAACTTCTTTGCTTCTTCAGAGTGTCCTTCTATCTTTAGAGAAGTTGTCATGGTGAGAAACCTTTGTAAATGCTTATTAGCATCTTCATTTATTCTTCCTGAAAATGGTTTCTTCTCCAGCTGTCGAATCGTTGCTGGGTGTAGCTGAAAGTGAGCAACATCGACCGGTTGATTCACAATTGTCATCCGGCCAGCTGGTGCATTTGCTCCACCATAATCACCTAACAACCTTTCTACAGGGTCCGCCATCGTTTCTGCCTCCGAATCTAAATGCTCAAAATAAATAGAGAGAATTTCCTCGTTATCAGATTCCGAAGCTGTCAGAATGTCTTCTAATGCTTCCAGTCGTTCTTGCTTCGCTTTTCGAAGCCTAGCTCGCAATGATCGTTCTGGTTCTGCGTCAAAAATAAATTCTGCTGAGGCTTTACCTCGCATACAAAGGTTAGACGATTATAAGTAATAAGCAAATGAAATACCAGACAAATAAAAATAAAAATTTTAGTTGCAGAGCAACAAAAATTCAATTGAACTATTTTTTCACTTATAATTTGGCAGTCCCCGGCAACGGCGCCAAAAACTTGACCGGTAAAATAGCAAGTGTACTACTTGTTTACCGATGAAGTAATACGAGAGTAAATTCCCAAGTATCGAACTCGCGGACTGCGTAGGAATTATATGTTTCAGAACAGTGCAATTGAATAAAAAGTCATCGGGGTATTTGGTTTTTATGTTTAATTTAAATAACAACTTATGCAAAGCGTAAAAGTTAAAATAGTTTGATTCAATGAAAATATGGGGACACAAGTCAGGACTGATGTATGAATCGCTCTGCAATGAAATAATCACCACTTAACAGATTAACTTTAGAAATTCTCAATATCGACACCAGACATTGATTTTCCCTAATTCCTTAGTGAAAACTTCTTGAGATTAAAACCCCTCTTACAATTCCTTAACAAGATAGTTTTACCTCAAGATTCTAAAAAGAACATAGCCCGGATAATTAGGTCGCTACACATTAATCCTTATTCCTAAGTGATTCATAGTTATAACGTTATGATTAAAAAGCGTTGAGGTAGTTTTCCAACAAAACCTTAACCGTATATCATCACATATATTTTCCAATATAAAGAAGCAATAAGCACTTTTAATCATAAACTGAATTTCATAAAGATAATCCGCAAATTAACGGTAAATTAGAGTCATTACATCACATGATTCAGGGACATCAATCCTAACAAGTTTAGAGTTTAGTTACTCATGGCAATTATCAAGATAACAATGATTAAAGATGAAAGCATTACAATTGGTTGAGTCGGGGTTGATCTTCAATCGCGGATGCTCTTGAAGATTTCTTCGCTCCAAGCCCTAGTGCTCTCAATCTCTATTTTCACGTTCTCCGACCGTCAAAAAGTGATTTTCTTCTTTCCAAACAGTGACTAAATACCTCACAGCAAATATTCTCATACGAAAAGTCCATCATACCCTTACTTAAGTGACAGATTTCATAAGTTAAAAATCAGAATTTTTCTGCGCACATGTCTGACACGGCCGTGTCATGGGACACGGGTGGCCGTGTCAGACCCCTGACTTCTTGGTTCCAAGATTTCTCAACTTTTTCTCTTCAGCATGTCTGACACGGCCGTGTCATGGGACACGGGTGGCAGTGTCACAACTCTGTCTTCTTGGTTTTCATATTTTCAAGTTCTTCTCTTCAGCAAGTCTGACACGGCCGTGTCCCATGACACGGGTGGCCGTGTCACAGCTCTGTCTCACCAAAATTCACTTTTTCTTGTCTCGAATCATGCCCTGTATCTGCATAACTTAAAACACTACCAACACAAGATCAAAAGCAATGGAAAAACAACAAAAACTAGAAAAAGTAACACACCAAATTCAAATACAAAGGTAAACAAAACTAATTAAGAACTAGACTAAAACGACTTAAAATACCACCGAATGAAGTGCTTTTCCATTGATTCGAACATAGGAACAAGGTGAAATTGGTGGCCGATCAACTATGTCATGAAAAATATGTTGGATATTGTCTCTGCCAATATAACCGAGTCTTAGATGCAGGTAATAAAAATAATTTTACTTTGTTATTTACTTTGCGTTTTGCAACTTAATGTGAATTTTCAAAGAATAACTCTATATTGTTATTTATGTATTGTAGGTATTTGATGACCCAACAAAATTAACACATGATGATTTGTATGATTTGCGACTCCGTTGGCAAAAAGTTTCTTTGATTTAGGAGTTGTCTGTTGATGTTAATTGGTGTTATTATTTATTGCCAGCAAATGTGTTTTTGGTGTTGCCTACTTAATCTACAACTCATCTTCTTATGGATTGCATGTTGGTATTTTAAGTGTGGAAAAAGACTTATAAATGATTAGATATTTTTGTATGTTTTCACTTGTTTTGTTGTTGTAGTAGTCCACTGTGTGTAAACTTCCTTATAATTTTGTACACTTGTGTGTATCCTAGGTTAGTACTTTTGTAAATCAATTGTTCATTTTGAAGAATATATATGTGCATCCAAGCTATTTGGTGCAATGAAATTACCCTTCACTAGTTAGAAAAATATGAAAATAGCGACCTAAATATGGTCTGTGTGATGTTGAAAAAATATGAAAAATAACGACCTAAATATGGTCTGTGTGATGTTGAAAAAAATATGAAAAATAATGTACCAAAAAAATTACAGGAAATCTACCTCGATTCTGCTAAAAAATAGCCTAATTTTTTAAGAAAGATAGAAAACATATTACATTGCACGCGCCTTGCAACCGATGTAAAAACCTATATTTTACATCGGGTCATTCGGGAAACCGATGTTAAAACCTATATTTTACATCGGGCCATTAAGGCAACCGATGTTAAATAGTGCAGTTATTTTAATAAAAAAGAATTAACCCCCTATTTCACATCAGATATAACAGTCAACCGATGTGGTAGGTGTATTTTTCACATCGGGATGCTGTCTGATGTAAAATGTCTTTGATTTACTACATCACTTGACTTTACATCGGATCCAGACCTGACATAAAATGTGTTTTTCGGTCGATGTAAAAAGTCTTTCCTACACTAGTGTCGTTAGAAATAAAGAGAAGTGAAAAGTCTTATATGTTTCTAATCAAACATTTATAGAAACATTGAGAGGCTGTTAGTAACTAATTTTAACTAGTCAAAATAGTTTGTTACTATCAGACTTCTATATAAAAGATAAAACAACTAACATCTAACTTGTTATTTGGCTAACAAGTAATTGAGCAAACAACAACTATCTAATAACTAACTAGTCATTGTTTAACACCTCCCCCCTTAAATTGGGATATAGAAATTACATAGGTCTAATTTGGACGAAAAAGAAAAGAAGGAGGTTAAATGCAAAAATTTACCTAAATGCATCAACCAATTGATTAACATTGTTGACAAGAAAAAGATGCACAAGTTTACTTTGTATTTTTTTTCTCTAATGACATGAAAATTGATCTCAATATGTGTTTGCTCATCTCATGAAATGTTGGATTTTGTGCAAGGTGAATGAGCTACTTGTTATCATGAAAGGTTGGATTTTGTGCAAGGTAAATGAGGTACATGTTATCATAGTATATGGAAGCCGGATTTAAAAATATAATGCCAAAGTCTTGAAGAAGGTTGTGCAGCCATTGAATTTCCCCAGTGTGAGAAGATAAGACACAATATTCAGATTTAGTAGAGGATCTTGACATAGTGTTTTGCTTCTTACATTTCCAAGAAATTACAGATAAACTAAGAAAAACACAATAACCAATAACGGATTTCCTTGTTTCAGGACATCGAGGTCAATCTGAATTAGTAAAACCATGAAGTTTCAGTTGAGCAATGCTAGGGTAAAAAATGCATGCATCGGGTGATGCTCTGAGGTATCTCAAAATGTATGTTGTTGTAGTAAAATGAGGAACCAGAGTTTGAAAATGAATTAAATTAAATATTAAACAAATGGAATGTCAGATCTTGTATTGGCGAGGTATGAGATCCTTCAAATGAGTCTGCAATATGATATATGATATGCAAGAGAATTGTCATCATGGAAAAAGGGTTTTGTTGTAGGGTTAAAGGGAATTGCAGATGGCTGGGCACTTAAGTAACCAATGTATTCTAGTAGTTCAAGAGTTTATTTATTTTGACTGACTATGATGCCTCCTTGCTCTAGTCTTGCAAATTCTAAACCAATAAAAAATCTCAAATTACCAAGATCTTTGATACAAAATTATTGATCAAATAACTTTTTACTTTGTGGATTTCTTCAATATGATTCCTAGATAAAACAATGTCATCAACATAGACTAGAAGGTTGTAAAAAAAGTTTCATCTTATTTGGTATATAGAGAGTGGTTTGCTTGAGATTTCTCGTATCCTAAGGTAAGTAAGGTCGGGGATGATTTTATGTGCCATTGTCTACTGGCATGTTTAAAACCATAAATAGATTTGTGTAGTTTGCAGACCTTGGAAGGATTAACAATATAGGTAGAATGGCCATGGGGTAAGGACATGTAAATTTTGTTATTCAATTCACCATAGAAAAAAGAATTGTTAACATTCAATTGTTCAATATGTCAATGCTTGGTAGAAGCCAATTATTCAATTCACCTTATCCAACTTTTTGAGTGGGGTAAATAAGAATTCACCTTAAATTTATATCAACATGGATTGATGAAAATTACAATGATACAATAGTTAGTAATCATACTTTGATAACATTTGGGGAATTTGTCTGAAAATTTATTTGATTTATAAATAACTAAAATAAGTTGATTGAATTAACTATGACAAAAGTGGTTAGAGAATGAATCTCTCTTTTTCATTATTTACTAACAAAGGTCATATATATCACAAGAGAGATTATCATTATTTAGTGAAAAATACCATTTGTCTAACAATGAAATCTAATTACTTCTGCATATTATTCTTATATAAAGCGATCATCTAATACTATTGGGAAACTACGTACTTGTAGATTTAATTTAGAAGTGATCAAAGTTAAGCAAGACATGTCTAGACTTGTCAACATTATAGTTTTGATGATGGCAACTCACGAAAATGTAACATTACTTAGATGAAAATAACATATAAAGATAATCAAGTGTTAAAGTTATTTTAAGCGGTCAAAGATGAATAAGATGATTTATCAAGTTGTTCCTCTAATAAAGTCAGAGAGTTATTGTTTATGACCACCATGATATACTATAATGATAAGGTCCGATTTAAAGATATCTCAAGTCTCATTTCAAAGAAGAATCAAGTGAAGTGATTATGTGATTGTTGTATCCGAAAAAGACAAGAAGCTTTAGGGTTGAAAGTTCGTCTGACCATGATTGAGTGATTAGTATTTTGTAAAAACACAAGATTGTTTTCTTAAAGTAATATGACTAAATCACACACTCACTAAAATTCCTTTTAAAGCATCTATTATACAAAGAAAATCACCTAAAATTCTTTTAGAGCCTTGCCAGATAATAAATTAGGAAACGTCTGATGATTAAGAAAAGTTTTTTAATTGTCCAATCGATTAACCATATACTTAATCGATTAGATAAGGGAAAGATAAGTCTATAATCGAGTGTGACACTGTTTTAAGGAAAGGTAAAGACTCTCTATCCAAAATATTCAAAATGGGCTCAAACAATTGATTATTTGGGTCATCTAATTGATTAAAATAAAAACCTAATAGATTGGGTAATTAATTTTGCCCATGGATCATTTTTCCGAACCATCCGTTGCCTTATAAATAGAGGTGTTCCCTTTTATTTTTTGGCATTCAGAAACATGAGACATCTCACATTCCTATATCTCTCTCTCCAAAATATTTTCAAATTCTCTCACACAATTTTAGCCATAACGTTTTGATAAGGGTTCTTATGTTTAAGTGGGGAAGTTGTTCTAGAAATAGTAATATTGTAAATTCACCTAGATTTCTTTTTCCTCTTGAGTGTATATAGGAATAGCAAAACGGACTCGGTTCGTTGGGCATGTTCGTTTTTCCCGTACTTTAGACCTTTACCCACTAATGTGTTCGCCCCACCCCGTCTTGTTTTTTTTACGGACATGAGCATTAACATAATTTTTATATTTTTAGGCTTAAAAGATATAATGTCCACGAGTCCGTCCGGTCACTCATGCACTTTAGTGTGGGGGCCTAAGTTTTAGGTTTGTACCCTCAATTATGTATGCGCCACTCTGCTCTATTTTTTTGTTGGACGGATCTAAACGAGACGGACATGCCTCTTTGTCACCCTAAATAAATTTATTCTGCCTTAAAAGGGATTTGTTTAGACTTGAAGTTAAACTTGTTAAAAATTTAATGTTAAGTTTTTTTTGTTCTGAATTAAGCCACCTTAGAAATACTATAAAATATTTATGCAAACTATATCAACTTAAAGTTTTGAATTTGACGATGGAAGAAGTTGTCCTTTTTATCTTAATGCTATTTATTCTTTCAAGAGTTTAAGTTTTTTTTTTTTAGTGAGTGTAAAATAGGTAGTCTTAGAAAAAAATGGATTAAACGTAAATATGTTAAACTCCATTTATGACTGAAGTAAAAGACAAAATAAGTAGTCTCAGAAAAAAGAGGGACTAGGCTTTGTACTAGTAGTATCTTTAGTAAACAGCTTAAAAATCTCTAGTTGGAGCTACTATAATCATTTCACTTCTACTTCAACTAGTCACACATTTATATAGTACGTATTGTATTTTGTTTCTTTCTTGAACCTGGAAACTACACAAATCACTTTTTTCTAAGGCTATCTTTGAGAGTTTGGAGGGAAGGGGAAGAGAAAGCTTCAAAAAATAATTTTTTTTTTAAAATAGAATTTTTTTAAACATTTAAAAAAAATTGATTAGAATGATAAAATAATGTTTACCATTAATGTATATTTACTTTTTGAAATACTATAACAACAAAAAATTATATTTGAACATTTTGTCTAAGCCCTCCAAAACTCACTTTTAATATAAATTTTGAATTCCCCTAAATTAGGGGGTTTTAGTGTTATGAAGAAAATCAAATCCTTCAAAACCCTCCAAACTAAAATCTTTTTATTCTTTTTTCCAAATCCTTCTTATTTTTAAAAGTCCTCCCCTCCTATCCCCTCCAAACTCACAAACATAGCTTAAGTTAATAGTTCAAACACGAAAGAGAAAAAAAAAACACCGAAACAAAACTCTTCAAATGTTCATCATTATTCTCAATTTTTTTTTGCAAATTTTTTCTTGTTGTACCATCTTTTTAAGAGATATTTTTCAATATACCACACTTTCACCAATATTCTTAATATACCGCCTTTTTAAAAGAAAAAAAATTGTGGTATAGTACCTCCACCAGACTATTGGGCGAAGTTTATAATATTTATAGAGTCTCCGCCAAACCATTGGATGAAGCAGTGCATTCTCGTTTTTTTAATAATAATAAATATTAATATTAATATTAAATATTATAATTAATATAAAAACACTAATATACATTAAAATTAATATTATAATTTTTATTTATATTTAAAAAATATTATAATAATAATTAATTTAAGTTTAGCTATATGTTTATAAATATTTGAGTTATTTATTACTTTAATATTTAAATACAAGTCTGTCACTACAATTGGCAGAGCATTTTAGTTGATTTAATTATTTAAGAGAAGACCCTCTTATGTATTTGAAAGAGCTTTTGAATATGATCTGACTATACATTTCAGACTCGCCTCAGCATTTGGCAAAGCATTTGATTATTTTATTATTTAATTTTAGATCTGCCACTGCATTTGGCGGAGCTTTTGATTATTTTCATATTTAATTTTAGACCTTACATTGTATTTGGCGGAACTTTTGATTATTTTAATATTTAATTTCAGATCTGCAAGTACATATGACCGAACTTTTGATTATTTTAATACTTTTATATTATTGTTGAGTATTAAATAAGTTTACCGTTCTCCTTTTAAATAATATTGCTTCCTCAGTTGGTACTCACAACACCTACCACCCATCTCTTAATTTCAGTCTTAAATCTTTCTACAAGAATGTTTCCAACGTTTCCAATGATGAAAAGAGATGTGCATGTTATATTTTCGTCAGTAAAGCCTCTGATGAAGATCAAACTCAGGAACACGCACACCTTCGAGCATTTTCAGAGGCACTTGCTCCGCTGGTTAGACGAGCACATCCTTGATGGTGAAAAAATAAAGGAGAATTGACAGGCAAGTTACGATGTCCGGCCCAAATAGAGTAACTCGTTCTTGGAAGTCTGTGACAAACGATGCTGGTATCCTCATGATGATGCTAGGACCATATGATATTGTCTTGATGGTTGCAATCTCCTAGATACGTTGGTGTGTTCGGTAATTATATTTGTTTGGATCAACTAATGAATGTTGTTTAGGTAAAATGTTGATGTTTAGTGTTTTTATATGTTTTGATATATGTTGTATGTGTTGTTTTTACACCTTGTTGTAGTTTATTTTGTCTTATCTGTAATTTTTTTATTTATATTAGATGCGAAAGATCTTTGTGGTCATTAAACATCATTAAATCATGGAAAACTTTGAACTAGTAATGATGCATACAATTGAGAAGTTTAACAACAAAATAAAATATTAGTTATTACTGGTTCCAACATTTGGACAATGAGTTTGGTCGTGACCAAGAAGACGACACAACACACATTTTCTCTCCAACTTATCATATTTGTCCATTTTCGTTTTAATACGTGAGCTCACTGGGCGGCCTTTTTTGTTCCTCTGCATTTTTTAATTTTTTTAAATTTATATTTGGAAAAATTTGGAGGTGATTACGAGGGAAGTGCAACAGTGGAGAACGGTGAAAAATCTACAGTGTCAGTTTTGTAAATAAGATGGAAAACAAATGGCAATTAACGAGAGAAATAGAGAGAGAATATAAGGTGTTTTATTTGTTGTGTAGTGATTGTGGGTCCATTTTGTTATTTCGTTCACTGTACGTTCTCTTTCTTCTCATCTTCATCTGTTTCTATCATCTAATAATCTAAATTTTCTAATCTTTCATCACTCCTCACTTACTAAAACTACCACCATTATTATAACTACACACTACTCACTCTTTCTTTCACACTCTCACATTCACACTGTTTTAGATCTGAAAAACTCTTAACTCTAACCCAACCTCATTCGGTAACGTTTCTCTCTATCAATCTTCATCTCCTTCTTCTGATCTGTGATATCATCCGAGATCTAATTATTCCTTATTGCATGTTCTTCTAAATCTCAGCTTCCATCTTCACTCTCCAATTGTTTCTTTGAACTTTTGTTTCAGTTTGATTTCCTTTTTCGTATCAGTGTAATGTACTCTTCTTGCTGATTTGTTACTTGATGTAAATGGTTTGATTAATTTACCTTTTTTTTGCTGAAATTGTTTTGTTGTGATGCTATGTTCAGTGACTTTGATTAACGTAACTATGCATTCAATTGTAAAAGTGTTGGATAAGCTTGATTTCGTTTTTAGATGCAATTAAGTGATTTTCAACCTTATTAACTCAATTAGTACTAGTAGTATCATGATTTGTAATTGTTTTTTTACTTAAATTTCTAAGACTTTTATTTGATTTTGCCAATTTTAGCTATTGAGATGGATAATTTAGGGGACTGGAGTTCAATTATTTTAGTCACATTGAAATTTGAGTTTTGCTTTCACTATATTTTTTGGTTAAACAAAATTCAAGGACATGTCTTTAATAGATGCCTTCTCAACCGGATTGAGTCGACATGCCACCGGATGACCTTATAATTTTGCGCACAAATCATGGTTATGCAAACCACAAACATTAGAGCATCTCCACTTCGTGCTAGCCAACATGTAACAACGAATTTTAAATGGACACTTGTATTTTCTAGTACCCGTGTCGTCTCTTTTAAAATTCTTTAGAGGAGGATGGTATTTCCCGCTTCTTTCGCACCATATTGTTACAAACAGATTTCTTCTTTTCGTACCATTATCCGATCTTCCCATCACCACACCAAAACCAAGACTAATTGCGTTCCTACGAATCCATGTTAGCATGCTTTCGCGATCAACAAAGTCTTGCTTACTACGAAAGTTACCTTCAAAATCTACCACATTTGCGACTACCCCATCGATACTCGTAGTTACATCGACTAAAGTAGCTAATTCTCTTGAAATATTACTGGGGTGCACCATACCTATTCTGACAAAATCACACAGAATTACAAGATGCTGGAAAAAAACTGCTAGGACTATTCCGTAGATGCATCTACGGAAGTGTTCATCTTTAACACGTTTCGTAGATGAATCTACGGAAGCAACGTAACTTTTTTGCAGAAAATTTCATTGACAATGTGAAGAATGTAATGGTTGAAAGTGATTATTTACCTGAAATTCAGACTCTTCTTGCTCCCTTTGATTTGTTGCACCAAAATGTTTGAGTGTTGGAATGAAATAAGTTATTGACGATGTAGGGGTTTTAGGGTGTGGAGTATGTTGAGTTTGGAGAAATGAAACAATGGAGGGAGTGATCATGCTGGTTCAAACTATATCAGATCCTTCCGTAGATGCATCTATAAAACAATGTGACGCTAAGTTGTTCCGTAGATGCATCTACGGAAGGAATCACATTTTTTCAAAATTTGGGGTGCTTCCGATAATGGATCTACGGAAACTAGGGGCAAAAGTAAAATTTTGCATAATGTCTAAGATAACTATGAGATGCATTGAAAAACTTTCAATTTTTAATTTTCTTTTATCATGAATAAAGTTTATGTTAATTCCATTAATAAAAAATGAAAAGAAATACTACCTCCGGTCCTATTTATAAGAAAAGATTCATTTTTAGATATATTGAATAAATAATGTATTTGGACAATATGTTGTCTAGATACATTATTTATTCAATGTATATAAGAAGATAATCTTTTCTTATAAATGAGACTAGAGGGAGTATAAATTATTAACAAAAAAATAAATTACTATGTACTCACTGTCCCCGAGCACGTGGTTAGTCTAAGGCAGAGTCAAATTTTTATAATGGTAACGTACAAAAAAAATGTAATTTCGTTATAAACCACGTCACATAATTTTATAACGCAAACAACGTACTCTCATTTTTTAACTGTACGAGTTACCGTTTTTTCATTTTTCACCGCACACTGTAATAAATCTCATTTAATTACATATTTTTTAATTTAATTTATATTTTATATTTGGGAAAATTCGGAGGTGATTACGAGGGAAGTGCAACAGTGGAGAACGGTGAAAAATCTACAGTGTCATTTTTGTAAATAAAATGAAAAACAAATGGCAATTAACGAGAGAAATAGAGAGAGAATATATGGTGTTTTTTTTGTTGTGTAGTGTTGTTGTGGGTCCATTTTGTTATTTCGTTCACTGTACGTTCTCTTTCTTCTCATCTTCATCTGTTTCTATTTATCTAATAATCTAAATTTTCTAATCTTTCATCACTCCTCACTTACTAAAACTACCACCATTATTATAACTACACACTACTCACTCTTTCTTTCACACTCTCACATTCACACTGTTTCAGATCTGAAAAAACTCTTAACCCTAACCCAGCCTCACACGGTAACGTTTCTCTCTATCAATCTTCATCTTCTTCCTCTGATCTGTACTAAGCTTCGAGATCTGATTCTTCCTCATTGCATGCTCTTCTAAATCTCAGCTTCCATCTTCACTCTCTGATTGTTTCTTTGAACTTCTATTTCCGTTTGATTTCTTTTTTTACAGTGTAATGTACTCTTTTTGCTGATTTCTTACTTGTCGATGAATTGATTGATTAGCGTAACTATGCATTGAATTGTCAAAGTGTTGAATAAGCTTGGTTTTGATTTTAGATGAAATTCATGGAATGCAGTGATTTTCAACCTTATTAGTATCACGAGTTGTAATTTATTTATTTTGCTTAATTTTCTTAGATTCTTATTTGATTTTGTCAGTTTTAGCTATTGAGATGGATAATTTAGGGGACTGAAGTTCAATTATTTTAGTCACATTGAAATTCGAGTTTTGCTTTCACTATGGTTTTGTTGATTCCGAATTCACGTTTTGTACTTTTTTTAAAGCTTTTTTTTTTGTGTAATTGTATTCCCGTAGTCTTTGATCAGTCAAAGTCACTAATTTTCTTTCCCTAGAATGAGATAAACTACTAGTAGCATTTTTTTTTTTTTTTTGCATTTTGTCTTTTGTTTTGTTTTATGTTATTGTGAAACAAAACTTTGTTTTTGGTATATAGACAAGTTTTTAGATATCTGTTTTTCTGATCTTTGCAGCAAAGATTATTCTGTTGGTTGGTTGATGGAGTAAAGAGTTTCTGATGATTTTCTGTGTGTGTGGGTTTGCAGGCTAGGTTGCTCTGGAACTTCAATGGCTGTAACTGAAGCTCAAAACCCTCTTATTGGAGAAAACACATGTGGTTCTTTGTTGAAGAAACTGCAGGTAACTTCATCCAGTTATTTATCTCTGCCACGTTAGATGCTTATGACCTTAAGATTAATAAGGTTATGTTTTCTTATTTGATGTAGGAAATATGGGACGAGGTTGGTGAAAGTGATGAGGAAAGGGACAAGATGCTTCTTCAGTTAGAGCAAGAGTGCTTGGATGTGTACAAGAGAAAGGTTGAGCATGCTACAAAGTCGAGAGCACAGCTACTTCAATCCTTGTCTGATGCTAAGCTTGAGCTTTCTACTCTTCTATCAGCTCTTGGAGAAAAGAGCTTTGCTGGAATTGTTAGTAACTACCTAGCTATGTTCTTATGGCAGAAACACAATGCAATTACATCATATATTGCTTTATGATGCATTAAAGTTATCAAGTTACAAATTAATTTACAATGCTTATCTTTTATTCTTTTGCAGCCTGATAATACTTCTGGAACTATCAAGGAACAGCTTGCAGCTATAGCACCAGTTCTTGAACAGTTATGGGAACAGAAGGAAGAAAGAATCAAGGATTTCTCAGATGTACAGTCACAGATACAAACAATATGCGGAGAGATAACCGGGAGCTTGAACCGTAATGATGTACCTGCAGTTGATGAGTCTGACCTGTCCGTAAAGAAGTTTGAGGAATATCAATCTGAGCTTCAAGAACTTCAAAAGGAAAAGGTAATTTGGTTGCCATGTCTAAGTTTATATCAGTTAGGTTGCTGAATGAAAATCCCATTTGATTTCATTAACTAAGCATTGAGAATTTGTTGCATTGCTTTGTTTGGCAGAGTGACAGATTGCAAAAGGTTTTTGAATTGGTGAGTACTGTGCATGATCTTTGTGCTGTCCTTGGTATGGACTTCTTCAGTACTGTAACTGAGGTTCATCCAAGCCTGAATGATTCAACTGGTGTTCAATCCAAAAGTATAAGCAATGACACCCTAGCTAGGCTCGCAAACACAGTCTTAACGCTGAAAGAAGATAAAAAGCAGAGGCTGCACAAGGTTGTTAACTATATGCTTTCAATTATTTGTAATTTTCGCCTACTGTGGTTTTTGTTCCACAAAATATGCCCATCACATAATTTTAATGTTTCACAAAATATGTTTATCACATTTTTAATATGTTTATCACAAAATATGTTATAATACATACTTGGAAGTGAATATTGGTTTTTAGTCCATGGTATAATTTTTATTTTACTTCAACCTGTCCAACACTGCAGCTCCAAGAATTAGCTTCTCAGTTAATTGATCTATGGAATCTAATGGATACTCCTCAAGAGGAAAGGAAACTGTTTGACCATGTTACCTGTAACATCTCAGCTTCCGTTGATGAAGTCACTATTCCTGGTTCCCTTGCCCTGGATCTGATTGAGCAGGTACTAAAGACTTTCTGAAGCTAAAATGCTTGGGATCTAAAAATTAAGCTAATGGGTTCTTTTGTTCTTATTGTGAAGGCTGAAGTGGAAGTAGAGAGACTCGACCAGCTTAAAGCAAGCAGGATGAAGGAAATTGCTTTCAAGAAACAATCAGAACTCGAAGAGATATTTGCCCATGCTCATATAGAAATAGACTCCGATGTTGCAAGGGAGAAGATCATGGCATTGATTGATTCTGGAGACATTGAACCAACCGAATTACTGGCTGACATGGACAATCAAATAGCAAAAGCGAAAGAAGAAGCATTAAGCCGAAAAGATATATTGGACAAGGTTGAGAAATGGATGTCAGCATGTGAAGAAGAGAGCTGGCTTGAGGACTATAATCGGGTAATTATAATCTCCCTTGTGCATTTTTCTGCGTTTTAGGTGTAGTTTTTTGTGTGCAGTTTTCTGTATGAGTGAATCAAGACATTTACTATCAAATAGCAAATCACTAAAACTGATGGGTTATAGTAGAAAGACAAAACCCAATCAGCATCAATTAGCTATTTGATAGTAAATGGCCCGAATTCAAGAAATAGGAAGTTTTAGATTTAGCACTGCAAGCTTGATCATTGCATTTAATAGTTGCGCAAGCTTTCCCATTTTGAATATAATCATTTTATCATCTTACACATCAATGCAAAACAGGACGAGAACAGATATAATGCAAGCAGAGGTGCACACTTAAACCTCAAACGAGCAGAGAAAGCTCGGATATTGGTAAATAAAATTCCTGGTATGTATGGAATGGAACCACATCCACCATCAGATGCTGTTATTCTTAACTATATTCAGCTATTCGCCGTCAATGTAAATAAAACAAAAAAAAATGCCTTCATTATTGAAAAAATTAACATTGTTTCTTTTGGTGAAAATGCAGCTTTGGTCGAGACATTGGTTGCTAAAACACGTGCTTGGGAAGAGACTCATGATATGTCATTCACATATGATGGCGTTCCTCTTCTAGCCATGTTAGATGAGTATGCCATGCTTAGGCATGAACGGGAAGAAGAAAAACGAAGAATGAGGGTAAGTTTCACTGATGCTATGATTAGGACGACTGATTTTCAGATTAATTGGAGCATTTTCTGATACTAAGTATGAACAAAATTAAACTATCAGCTTGGCCTATTTCTGTTCACTACACAGCTTTATTGACTTGTATAACCTGCGGTGTTTGCACTCGACAGGACCAGAAGAAATTTCAGGATCTGCAAATCACAGAACCAGAAGCCCCATTTGGTTCAAAACCCAGTCCTGCTAGGCCAGTTAGCGCTAAGAAGGGAGGTGGCCCTCGTGTTAATGGAGGAGCCAACGGTACTCCTAGCCGACGGTTATCGCTTAATGCTCATCAAAATGGAAGCAGGTCCATAGCAAAAGATGGAAAAAGGGATAATAGACCTGCTGCTCCTGTGAATTATGTGGCTATGTCAAAAGAAGATGCTGCATCCCATGTTTCTGGTACTGAACCCATCCCAGCATCACCCTAATGAGAGCTTAATTTCCAACCTCATAATTCATCTTTGTAGCAATGTCATATTACTAGTTACTGCTTTAGGAATATATAATATGTGAGAGTGACAAGTAATTAGAGAGGAACTGTTCTGAGATATGTATGGTATATTTTCCATTTAGAGGTTTACTAGTACATGTTGGCTTATTCCATCGAAGTCCTTTAGTATAAAAATATAGTAGTTGTCTTTTTTCCCCTTCTATCAAATCTTAGCTTCTATTAATTGGTTGTCATTTTTTGCCAAAAAATCTTTGCTTCTATCATTTCATTTTTTGTAACTTAATGAATGTTTAACCTTATGCGTTAGAGGCTCATTGGTATCAAAGATGTTGTTAAATAGTGTTTGCCAATGGGGTCCTCTCTTATTGATAGTAACCTCAATCCATGTTCTTGTAACTTGTGTACATGACCAAATTCTTATAAATTAGGTCAATCTTTGATATGGTCAAATATGAATTGCCAATGAATAATGAATAATAATGCCAATGAATACTTATTAAAACACACATTTCAGTACTGTTATTACTCAAAATTTGTTCCACCAAATTTATATGGGTTTTAATTAAATGTAGTATCTTGTAATCTTTCTTGTAAGTCATCATGTTCTTGGTAATTGAAATTTTATAAACTTAAGTCATGTAGTGGAATGAAGTGCATTCTCTTTTTCTTTTTTAATGAGGAATACCCTTACACTACTCAATAATAGCTCCTGTTTCAGTGAATGCAATGTGAGGTTGGTCAACAAGAACTGCAACTACTTTGCAGTCAATGTCAATAAGGATTCTTTCCAAACACTCGAGACATGTTTTCAGAAATATCAAACTCAAGAATCCGAACACACAAACCATGTTTTCAGAAATACCAGTAATTTATCAAACACACTTGCGAGAATAGATAAGTTTTGAAACCATAAAATTAACACTATTTAACTTTTTCTAGATAAAACAAGACTTTAGTTTTTGATATAAACATTAGGTTAATTAACTAAAAAAAAACTTTACAGCATAAGATTTTTCACCCAGTAAACATTATTACCACAATACAAGTAGATCCCACAACTGTGATACACAAGCAGCATCAAAAATTCTAGACCCACTTCCATGCCTTACAAAACATACACCTTAAATGAGTGTTTGATATATTGGCAGGGGGGCCTGGGATAACATTTTTGTGGGTATAAAGTAAACTTTGATGTTGATATGAGGCTTTATAACAATATTTTTATTTTAAGTTTATGTTTAAAAAAATAAAAATTGCTCCTAAAATTTGATACAAAGTTACTTACTAAATAACCAGAATCATCGATCAAAGAATAATAGTTTGGATAAGAAAAAAAAAACGATCAATTTTGTGTAATAATTATTTTTCATTCAATAATAAAATCAACTAATTTGAGTCTCGTTAAAGCGACTCAGTTGGCAGCTATGTAGAGACATATGATTTCAGAAGTGCAAGTTCGAACATACGACATCCTATTTATTCACCATTAAGGGTCCGTTTGGTTTAACGAAAGGGATTTGACAGCTATGTAGAGACATATGATTTCAGAAGTGCAAGTTCGAACATACGACATCCTATTTATTCACCATTAAGGGTCCGTTTGGTTTAACGAAAGGGAGATGAGGGGAGAGATTTTAATAAAAGGAAGAGGAAGAGAGGGGAGGTGAGAGGATGTTTTTTAATTAAATCGATGTTTGGTTCAAATAAATTGTTGGATCCTTAAGGTATCTATGCAATATCAGTCTAGATATTTAGTGTTGGGTTGTTGAGTAGATTCATGAAGAAACCTCGAGAATGTTATCTGGCTACAGTCAAGAGAATATTGAGATGCATAAAAGATACCATCGATCATGGTGTGATGATACCAAGGTAGAAGAATACCAACACAAACGTAGAGGTACATGGCTACACTGATTTTGATTTGAGTGGAGATCAAGACAAGAAGAAGAGTACTATATGCTACATATTCATGATTGGAGGTGCTCCAATTTCTTGGAGCACAAAAAAGCAAAGTATTATGGCTTTTTCATCTTGTGAAGTTGAGTACATGGTTGCATCATATGCAGCGTGTCAAGTAGTATGAATAGAGATGCTTCTTGAAGAGCTCAAGATCATGGAATCTAAGAAAATGAAGTTGCTTGTTGATAACAAGTCAACTATTTGCTGGTGCATAAAGTTGAAGATGAAGATGGAAGAAGAGAGAGAAGAGAGAAAACGTAACAAACTCTCAATGGTGAAAATTCAATTATGATTTCACTATAGCAAACTTGTTTAAATACACAAAATCAAAATGCCACGTAAGCAAACAATGCCACGTAAGCAAAACTAACTATGCTAACAAAACTTAGAACAAGGTTCTGAACATGCAAATTTCTCAACTACGCTGAGAAAGATTCTAAAGCATGTAGCTTATGACTAAATAGTACCTTCTGAATAATGCAGAGTTTCTGACTAACAACCTCATAAGCTTCTACTTATGACTAACAACAACCTTTAAATATGAATGACTTCTAACAATATCGACCTGGAAAATCATCCCGTGTGTCATGGTCAAAATAAGCACATATAGAGGATATATCATTTTCTTAGGGATCAAATAAATAAAAGAAAACTTGAAGTTGAACATTGCAAGTCTGAATAACAACTAGGTGATATATTCATCAATCCCTCGACGAAGGTCAGGTTTGATGAGTTAAAGAGAAACATTGAAATAAGAAGCCTCCAAAATACTCCCTCTGTTTTTTATTATAAGTCATTTTAGACTTTTCACACAGTTTAAGAAAAATAATAATTGTTGTATGAAAATAAGAAATTATGAAGGTTTTTACAAAATTATCCTTCATTAATGACATATGGAAGATAAATTTATATAATTGAAAGGAGAGAGAATAATAAATATTTAAGTATATAATAGGAAAAATAGCATTAATTATTCATTGAAATTGTAAAGCGACTTATATTTAAATACAATTTTTTTTCCAAAACGACTTATAATAAAAAACGGAGGGAGTATGAATTAGGAGGTGTATTAAAAGATATACTTCATTAATTTAGTAGGAAAGTTGTATTCAACATACTCCAACTATATTCGACCTAATTGAAGTAGCTTTAGACAACATAGTCAAAGCAAACTAAGTATGAGTAAGTTGTAGAATCAAATATATCATGTAGTTGTCGAAAGCATGTACTCGACATAGTTGAATACCGCGATTTGTAAATCATATGTTACTTCTATATATAGGTAACCATGTAAATCAAAAGTGAAGATTCCATTTTAATAAAATTCTTTTTTTTCACAATATAACTTCCATCTTATTCTCTTTTTTTCTTATTCATTCTTCTTCTTAAAAATCTTAATTATTCAAAAAAAAATTATAAAATTATAGTAGATTATAAATTATAAATCAAAGAAGAGACCACAAATTGATGTTCCTTCTATTCTTGTGTTACATCTTAGTTTGAACCACTTTAATTTTAAATTATCTTAAACAGATTAAATTCAAGAATAAACATAAAGCACAAGAATATTCAATGAATGTCATAGTTCAATAAATTTCAAATTTAATTCATTTCTAGTTTGTGAATCTGATCTAATTTTCTTTTCACTTGTACACAATCAGGATTCAATAACCAAGGTTTAGATTAAAAAACTATTATAATATTTTCAAGCCATATTGGTTCAGTGTTGTAGTAATTATAATTAAAAATATATATATTTTAGCCATGATTTTATCGTAACTTAATTTTTGGAAATTTTTCTTCCAATATAATCAATATAATATTTTTCATATCTTTTTTCAACATTTTAAGATTTTTTTTTAATTAAAATTTCTATTTTAATATCTGTCGCAAAATAGGTTGTGACGTAACATTCGCTTTAGGTTAGACCGACCCAGAAAGATATATTAAATAAAAAGGTGAAATCCCAAAATCACCAGCGAATAATCATCTAAACGACGTCGTTTCTTCTGCAACACTTTCTCAGCTTCTCTCTCAGAATCGTCCATGGCGAACGAGAACGAACCCGCGAAACTCCTGTTACCGTACCTTCAACGCGCCGATGAATTGCAGAAACACGAACCTCTCGTCGCTTATTACTGTAAGATCATCAATTAATATTTATTTTAATTATACTTTCGTGTTTTCTCAAATCGAAAATTTCTAATAATTTTTATAATTCTCAATTTTATTTGGTGAATTTAGGTCGATTATATGCGATGGAGCGTGGATTGAAGATTCCGCAAAGTGATCGCACCAAAACCACTAATTCTCTTCTTGTTTCACTCATGAAACAGCTCGAAAAGGTTTTATACTTAATTAATCATAATTTATTTAATTATGTAAATTAATTTTAATTGATCATAATCATAATTATCTGTAGAAATTATAAGACCTTGGAAAAATTTATGTATGATATTTTAATTGATTGTTATGAATCTCAAGCTAGTTTTGTGATTGTGATTGGAAAGAAGAAGCAAGTTAGTAGTGAATTGAAATTGTTGAATGAAAATTGGATGAATTGCATTCGTTCTTTCCTTGTCTGATCTTCTGATTTATGATGGGAATTTCATGTAATTAGGGTTTAGGAATAGAGGCTCTGAGACTGAGACTATGCACTCAAAATTCGTATAGTAGGGTCTGTTTGGATTGACTTATTTGAGCTTATCTTATGCCATAAGTTTTGTGACTGTTTGGAAGAACTTATTAAAACAGCTTATGACATTATTCATAAACTGTTTTGAGCTTATTTTTGTAAGTTCTCAAAGATAACTTATTAAAACAATTTATAGAACATATAAAAATAATTTAAATTTATATTATCTTTTGTTAGAAAAGTAGCATATGCAAGCTTTTTCATAAATGCTTATTTTGATAAGCACTCGTGCTATAAGCTCCAAATAAGCTGTTTATCCAAACAGACCCTTAGTCTATCTAAGCTTCTAGATAGAGATCGAATGGCTCGCATTATGTATTGACAAATCAATAACTTGGAATCTCAATCTGATCTTGATCAACTGCTAGATTAATGTTCATAGGGTATAAACTATATTGATCGCTATTGGTGGCGTTTCCGAGGAAAATCATATATTCATGTTGTTACTAAATCAGAACTTTTGGAAGAAGATTGGACCACTCATTTTAAGCTAGGTTAATCTGATTAGAATAGTAAACTTGAAATATGAGTCATCTGATTTTCATCCAACAACTTGTCGTATTGACTGTGTGAATGCGTGACTTCTAGGAATTTGAATCCTACAATTTACAAACTGTAGTGACTGTGTCATTTTATCGCAGTAGTGATTTTGCCTCATGCTTGAATTTGGATGATAAAAATTGATATGTTTATAGGACTACCTGTTCTTTTCCTTATCTTTTTATTTTGTAGAATGTTTTATTTATTTATTTATCTGTTGAAAACAAATTTCAGTGGCTGATGTAATTTGATTGGTTATGTTTGTCACTTTTATATCAAACGGTATCTTCAATAAGCTAATACAATTATCTTTCTTTATAATATTGTATTATAGGATAAAAAGTCAATCCAGCTGGGGCCTGAAGATAATTTATATCTTGAGGGATTTGCTTTGAATGTGTTTGGAAAAGCAGATAAGCAAGATCGTGCTGGAAGAGCAGATATGTATGTTGAATAGTTTCTTTTTAAATGCCAATATGTTGCCTTTATATTCTTATAATGCCTATGTTCCTCTGTTATGTCTAATTGTCTATAACATCACTTTCTTGGATATTAATTATTCTTTTACCTGTGATAGTTGTTAACATATATTTCCCACCTTTTGCAGAAGCACGGCAAAAACATTTTACGCTGCTAGCATCTTTTTTGAGATTCTTAATCAATTTGGACCAGTTCAGCCCGATGTGTGTACTTCAATCCATTGAAACTTTATTTTTTAAGCATGTATCAATTGCATTTGCATGGTTCTTGCTAGGCTTTCTTACTTGGCAATATCTTGAGGCAATGATATACCTTAGTGTAATTGTATTTTTAATATTTCTTTGAGTTTGTATTGCAGCTGGAGCAGAAGCAGAAGTATGCAGCATGGAAAGCAGCTGATATAAGAAAGGCTTTGAAAGAAGGAAGGAAGCCCGTGGCTGGTCCACCTGCTGGCGACGAGGACCTGTCTGTTCCATCGAGTTCTCCTAGTATTAGATATGTATGATTCAAAACTCAACTCAGTTTGTTATGAATTTGATCAATGAATATCAATAGATTAATAAATATTTATAAACAAATAACTTTCAGTTGTTTTATTCCTGCAGGATCCTGGGGCTACCGAAACATCTGCTTTCAGTGCTGGATCAGAATCTGATTCAACACGTAGTTATCATAACTCGGGCAACTTCCAGAATATGCCGAGCCTTCATCCTGCACCTAAATTCAATAATACTGTTAATGATCAGAATTCTACAAACATTCCACCATCTTTGCAGTTTCATGATAGGGTAGATGATAATAAACATTCTTCAACTGTTTCTCCACCATCTCACTCTTATACACCTGGAGTTTATCCTTCTCAAGACTTCCATCCACCTCCATCTTCCCAGGATTATCATCATCCACCTCCATCTTCCCAAGATTATCATCATCCACCTCCATCCCAGGATTATCATCATCCACCTCCTTCCCAAGATTACCATCCTCCACCACCTTCCCAAGATTACCGTCCTCCTCCACCTTCTCAGGAGTACCATCCTCCTCCACCTTCCCAAGATTATCAACCTCCACCTTCCCAAGATTATCAACCTCCTCCACCTTCCCAAGATTACCATCATCCTCCACCTGCTAGATCTGACAGTTCTTATTCTGAGCCCTACAACCACCAGCAATACTCTCAAGATCAGTCGCAGAATTTAGGTCCTAATTACCCTTCTCATGAAACTCCCTCGGCATACACTCTTCCCCATTTTCAATCTTATCCAAGTTTTTCGGAAAGCACCCTACCATCGGTACCAGTAAACCAGACTTATTATCAAGGGCCTGATGCTTCATATTCTTCCCAGTCAGCTCCTCTAGCTACAAACCATTCATTAAATTCACAAAATAGTCTCGGCAGCAGAAATGGATCTGTCTTGGAGCCAAAGTCAACAACTCAGACATACCAGTATGACTGTAATTACCAGCCAGCACCTGAAAGAATAGCAGAGGCACACAAAGCTGCAAGATTTGCTGTTGGGGCACTGGCATTCGATGACGTCTCAATTGCAGTAGACTACTTGAAGAAATCACTTGAGTTGCTGACAAATCCATCAGTTGGCCAGAAAGATTTTAGTTAAAACTTGTAGTGTATACACGGTGACTTGTTTTGTAATATATTATATTCATCGTGCATTAAAGCGTGAAGAAATCAGTAAACATGGCTTGAATGAAAATCATAAAACCTTCCTGGAGTGTCTATTTATCATTAATATGAAGTTATTGACATCTGTTTCTTTGTCAATGGGGTTATGAGACATGAGATATCTTATTAATGAATTTCAGTTGTCTCGGGATCAAATTTTCGCGCATCTTTCCTCTAATCTCAATTTAAGTACTTTCATTCATCTATTGACACTTACAAAATCTGAATCTCAGCAGTAAAATTCCTTGGTACGACATGAAACTTATTGCTTAAGAAGTACCATTCATAGATTAGTTCAATTTGGTCTGTGGCGTAAACCAGACCAATTCCATTTCCGTTTATAACTACTGATGGTTATATTTTTCATAGCTTGATAGCGACTACACTTAAATTTTAATTTATTAAGTTTTAATTTATTTGTAAATTGTCGGGGTTCAAAACCGCTGCAAATTTGAAATATAATAGTTAAACAAAAGTTATGTATAAATATTATACCATCGCAATTTTATCTTAATACAAAGCTATTTATAATCACATACATTCAATCAAATAATATTATAATATCACTTTTTAAAATTAGTTTAAAAAATTTCTATTAAAACTAATCTCAATAATTAATAAAATATGTTAATGTAAAATGATTTTGTGTGTGTGGGCAAGTAGATTCATTATTGCTAGAATGATGGATTTTCTTAAATATTTATGAAACAAAAATCAAAACATAACGACATTGCCGTCTTAGATAATGTTGCTTTAGTTACACTATTAGTTGAGATATTTACAATGACATCAAATATGTAACATTCTCACTTCTTGGAAAATCCGTCTATAATGCATCCTATATAAAAATATAGTTGTAGTGTTATAACTTCATACCATAATTCTCACCCTTTCTTTCCTTTATCATATACTACTAAGTATAAACAAGAGAATGAGAATTAAATTTTCATTCTGTTATTGTGACACTCATGAAAAAGTTAGTTCAAAACCATGCATTGTCAAAGATATTAAACAAACTAGCTTACTAAGAAAGAACAAAAGCCATAACAAGAAAAGAGAGTTCAAATTAATCACATTAGAGGAGTGGCTTCTTAACTCACCAATTATGCAAAAGGATAGTAACTTCAATGCTCAAAATTTGGTTAGAAAAAATGGTTATTTTTCTGATTCTGGATTATATAGTTTATCTTTGGAGCAACTCTTGGTTTTGGATGGTGTTGATGATGACTTTACAATTTTGTCCTCGGAGTATCAATGTTTCTCTTCAAAGAAACTTTTGGAAAGTGAAAAGATTGAAGTAGAAGAAATGAGGTTATTAAAGTCATTGAGAAGAAGACAAGGTGAAGAAGAGTGTTAGCTTTAGATTGCCAGAAGTTTCTGATGTTATCATTTTGTATCCACCATAGGTGAGTTTTGGTACATTAATTTTGCATTAGTGTTTGATTTAGGATATTAATAAAGTTTTAAGAGAATTATTGAGTTATTTTCAATTATAAGTTTTTTTTTTTTTTGTTGATAAGAAAATTGTGCACAAATATTTGGTTTTTGTGCCCGAGAGATATAACCAAAAATTTCTTCATTGGAAGAAACCAAGGATTTGTTGAACATTTCCTTGAGAGAATGTGTGAATGCATTGTAGAACAAACTATCCTTATAGAAGATAATGGTGGAGGCCTAATGTTAAGTATAGAAAATGTGGATTCAGCTGACATGAAGAGAAAATCTGCAAGTTAAAATTAGAAGAGGTAAAGAGGTTCATATTAGACCTCTGTTTCACTAAGTCACTAAACTCGTCACCTCGTTATCCGATTCTTAAAGAAAAAGATTTTATCACCACTTAAAATTCGGACACTTGCAAAATTGATGTCATGACGGATGTCCTAACACACACCACACAATGTGAAGATAGATATTATAACGTTTGTTGACTGACAACACAAATATCAAAACTGAAATAAACGGCAAAATAATAAATAACACATTAAATTGTTAATCTAGTTCAATGCAACAACACTTAATCTGGGGACTAACAAGGCAGAAAGAAAATCCCCAATTAGCAGTATTAGTTCAAAGGCTAAACAATCCCAGTTTACAATTTTTCTCTTAATCACTACCCCGTGCAATTTCTACCTAATTCCAATATCACAGTGATAAAAACAGTCTCAAACCTTGTGACCAGAAGAATTAAAATAGAAAGATTACACTTTCAAATAAACAATAATTGATCTTACTTAAAAGTTTCAATCAAGAACAATACTAAACTCTCTTGCTTAAAAGCTTCAAGAGTGAGAACACACAGAACACCTCAATGTATCAAAAGATACATGAGTGACACAAAAAACAAGAACACATGAATGACTTGAACTCCCCTCAAAACCTAAACCCTTATAGCTCCAAAGATTTCCCTTTTGTGAATGCTTGCTATGCTAGGTTTAGCAAGTCCTTATTTATAGACTCTTGCAGTATGGGCTTTGACTTCTGATTTAAAATTCAATCTTCTCCTTTTTCAATCAGCTGCAAGATCTTCAAAAAAAAGAAGAATAAATCAAATCTTAATTTTCTAAAAAAAGTCTCAATGATCCTTTTTCTGAAACTAAATCAAATCTGCATTTGTTCTAAAAAATCCTTGATTGGCTCTACCTGTATACGTGTCTGAATCTTCCAGAATCTCATATTTTTAATCAAATATTTAAGAATTAAATCCAGTCAGAACTATCAGGATGTTCTTGTATAACATGTCACAACATTTTTTAGAACATCTGCCAAAACTCATGACAGAACCTGTCATGACAGTTGATCAAGATGTTCCAATATCTTGCTCAACATCAGTTAAGAAACATATTTTAACAAAATTATGTCAATCACAAAATCATGGAACTAACACTACTCAAGAGGAACATTGACATGTTCTCTTGGACGCCCTTGGATATGTATGGCATAGATACCAGAGTGGTAAGTCATCGCCTTGCCATAGACCCCCTGTCAAGCCTGTATCTCAAAGGAAACGCAAGGTTGGCGAGGGGAATTCTATAAAATTGAAAAATATATATTAAAAAACAAATAATATCACAAAAGTTTTTTAATTCAGCCGTTGTTAAAAATAGAGTGCTATCCAGAATAATGAAATCTAAGAATGACGTTGCTGGGATTCAAACCCAGGTCCTATAAATTATTTTACAACGATTGTTTTCTTCACTCATAGTTATAAGTAGTGTGCTACCTAACTTATAACAACAGTCACACGTCCGTCGTGGAAACCAGCATAATAAAATCCAAGAATGACGTTGTTGGGATTCAAACAAATAATATCACAACAGTTTTTTAATTCAGCCGTTGTTATAAATAGAGCGCTATCCAGAATAATAAAATCCAAGAATGACGTTGCTGGGATTCAAACCCAGGTCCTACAAATTATTTCACAGCGATTGTTTTCTTTACTCGTAGTTATAAGTAGTGCGCTGCCTAACTTATAACAACGATCACACATCTGTTGTGGAAACCATCATAATAAAATCCAAGAATGACGTTGCTGGGATTCAAACAAATAATATCACAAAACAGTTTTTTAATTCAGCCGTTATTATAAATAGTGCGCAATCCAGAATAATAAAATCCAAGAATAACGTTGTTGGGATTCAAGCCCAAGTCCTATAAATTATTTCACAACGATTGTTTTCTTCACTCGTAGTTATAAGTAGTGTGCTACCTAACTTATAACAACGGCCACACGTCCGTTGTGGAAACCTGCATACAACAATCACATGCTACGTATCAACGTAACCGTTGTTATATGTATTTCACAACAGTCATTATATTTGTTTTCTATAGTAGTGTAAAGAAGAGACTTATGTGAAGTACTCCGAAGGTTTTAAAGTGAAAGTACAAGAGAAATATATGTACTTTTTGAAGAAAACATAGTAATTGATGAAAATCTTCAATAACATGGATTTGTTAAAATTCAAGGGAAGCTACATTATATGGCAAAGAAAGGGAGGGTAATTTACTTGTTGTTTCTAAGAGAAAACTAATTATGGAATTAGGTATACATGTTATCAAAAGTTTAAACTTATTGATCTTGTTTTCAACTAGGCATGGCAACGGGGCGGGTCGGGGACGGTTTTTACCTCCCCTAAACCCAAACCCGAATTCTCAATCAATCCCCATTACCCGCCCCAAACCCAAACGGGGATGGGGAATTAAAACTCAAACCCGTCCTAAACGGGTTCGGGTTGGGTTCGGGTATCCCCGCCCCGCCACCATGTATTTCGTAAAATCAACTTTTTTAATAAAAATATTTACTTTTTCAAAAATCAAATTACATTATAAATAACAAAATAAAATAATCTCAAAAAATTTCATACATATATTTCAAATATTTAAAATAATAAATACAAATCAAATTATTAAAATATTAGCCAAATATTTAATAATATAAATTATGAAATATAAATAATAATGTACATATTGAAATAAACGGGGCGGGTTTGGGGACGGGTTCGGGGTGGGTACTAGTGTCCCCATTACCCGACCCATCCCCATGTTTTCTAATCGGGGAAAACCCAAACCCGAACCCAAACCCAGTCAAAGCGGGTTTTCCCCGTCAACTTCGAGGCGGGTTCGGGTGGGTACCCGTGGGTCTGGGTTTTATTGCCATGTCTATTTTCAACCAATGGTGTTTTAAGAATCAAGAAATTATAGCTTAATGAAATACTTATTGATTTGTATATAAAGCAAAAGGAACCATGCCGCAATTACTATTTCAAGGGATCCTGTTTTCCATGACAAAACTAAACACATCATGATTAAATTATATCACTTGCAAGAAAATCAAAAGTTTGGCAAGATCAAATTGGTTTAGTCGATGATCAAATATTGTTTTCTTATTAGGTACGAAGGTTTTAACAAATAAGTTTCAAATTTCATACCTCTTTCACAATATATAAGCATTTCGCTATTCTCTATGTTGAATGGTTTTTCCGAATTCTTAATCTATCATTATTTAATTTCTAAAATTCTAATACTCTTTAATATATTATAAAATAAACAATTAGTATTAGAAATCAATATAAGATGAACCAGAACTCCGATAAACCATAATATACTTTTCTTTCTCATTCAATAAGAGAAAGCGACGCAACAACATGAAAGAATTGAAGTTCACTTAGAAGCTCCTCGGCGTGAAATGCACCCCGACGCTCAACTCTAAGGAAGAGCTCCTCGCCTAAGTTGTCGCCAATGTGAGCATCAACAAGGACTCCACACACAGTCCTACAGCTGTTGGCTAGAGCCCTGCCTACTTCATTAGCATCATCTGGATTGTCCAAAACAAGGGGACTTCCACCTTTGAATACCTCAAGCTTGTTTATCACAAATGAACCATTTTCTTCAACCACTTCCTTGAAGTCTTCCAAACTTGGTGCATAAAGTGGAATGTTAAAATTGTCTCTTTTTTCAGAGCTAATTAACCCCTGCCATCATCCATAATATGAATCAATTAGCATTAATTCTGGTAGGTATATTTCAAGTTTAAAATGAACTCGCGTTTCTGCATCTGATCTGATGTCCTTGTACAACTATCAACAGAAACTGACTTAACAAGACTATTTCAAGTTTAAATTTCAATACATGAAAATGATATTATATGCTTTAATAGTTGGAAGAGCATAAAAGAAGCAATTGATAATCATTGTAAAGTGTTCACAAAACACAAAGCATGCATAAAAATGTTTGTAATTATTATGTATATACCTCTTGGACAAGATCATCCCAAGCATCCTGAAAATGTGTCCCAAAAAGAACACCAGCCCCACCTTGTTCTGTAGGGTCCTCTGAAGTTCTTCCTAAGCAAACCAAAAACATGGACCCCTCTTTCTTCATTTCCACTGACCTTGCACTCAAGAAATTTGCCAAATCTGCTTTGAATTGTTCCTTGTAGGCATTGGCTGTGGCCTCATTAGCTCCATGGATAAACACCTTCCCTTTGTTGTATTCAATGGAACTCTCATCCACTACACAATCTGGTATCTGCAAGGTTCTAAAATTATCAATAACGGTGACAGTAATGATAAATTTGAAAATTTTATCTGTTAACGTCTTTGCACAACTGTCAACTGAGTTGATTTAAATGATGATCCAATAATTTGATTTAACGTAAATGGGAAGCAAATATGACTTGTTAAAGAAAGTTAGTAGAATTTTAATAATTGTTGACATCATGTATGAAAACACTTTTGGACCATAGTAAATGCACTCCCAAAAAAGTTAGTGAAATTTCTACCTATAAATGTTTTTCATAATAAAAAAATGTTATAAAGTCCAAGGTGCTTACGATGCATGCATTGAAAACTATACTGTTCAAACACGTTCTTGTTTCCATGAAACAAGCTCCTTTTTTCAATTGATCATGAATTTGTTGCATTCACTTTTTGACCACATATACATAAATTTGGACTTAAATAGCATTCAAAGACATTTTTATTTTATTTTTTTGTCTAGAATAAATTTGTTGTTTTACTACTTAAGAAAAAGAAAATAATAATAATAATAAAAGTAAAAAATAATAATAATAATAGTAATAAAATAAAATGATAATAATAAATTAATTTATTAGGATTCAAATTCTAATGGTGATCTTGATTTTTGTTCGTTGAACTGGAATTTACGGACAAAATATATATATTTTTTAATATTATAACTATGGCATATTATCAAAAAATTTAGATGAAAAGTTCAATGATTAATTAAAAATAAAATAATAATATAAAAAAATTATAAATTAATTTACCTTGGATAACCAATGCAAAGAGAAGGCAGAGTGAAAAACATCAACTGTCCTTGCCGGAAAAAGCCTCCGGTAAAACGAACCGGGAACACCGGCGACAAAGTAAGACCTTTCCTTCTCGGTGGCCAAACATTCTTCCATGCTAACACCCTCTGCAATTGGAGGAAGAAGCTGAAAGAGACTGTTGAAGTCATTGCTTGGTAGATCAGAGAAAAAGGCAGAGAATTCAGGTGGATTGCAACCTATAGCCTCATAACGCTGAATGATGTGATTTATGATCACATTCATCATATTAATGGTGTTGCTTCCGGATGAACACCCCAAATCAGCTACCACAAAAGCCTTGTCTTCACCATTACCAAGCTTCACTTGATCTAGGGTTTCTCTCAAAAAGTGAATCATGGATTTGGCATGTATGGCCTGCATGTATCTATGTTAGCTTGAATTTCAAGTAACATTTTATGTTATATATCTACATTTACTTGTATAGAAAACCTCTATAAAGCACAGACACCGACACCAACACATAATATTTTAGTTAATTAATTAATTAAACATAATGAAAGTGTCTGTGTCGATTTTAAATATGGACAATAAACAGTCACATTATTTTTCAGAGGTGTCGGTGCTATATGTGAATGAATATGAACGATTACCTGTGCTTGAGAATTGTTAGCATAGCTGGCCTCTCCTTTGCCACTTTTCATGCTAAACAACTTCTCCAAGTTGGACTCAACAGTATTTTTTTCCACAGAAGCCATAGCCATTGTGAGATTAATGAATGGAAGGATATATGTATGAGTAAGATAGGAAAACTAAAGAGAGAAAAGGTGATATATATAGTAGTGGAGGAGAAGGCTATTTTTGTCTCTTTTTCTTTTTGCTTCGGTCTGTTTTGTTTCTTCTTGCTGACTTATTGGCTTGGAACTTATTGTGTAAGTTATATTCTTGTATTTTTCTGATTTTAAGCTACTTTTTTTATAAGAAAAATTATTTCATGGCTTTTGTTTAATTATTTTTTATTTATTTTTTGGATTATGTACTTTATTTTAGTTTGGGACTTCCCTATCATCTCTTCTTTATCTCTATATTAAATATATATTGATCATTTTTCTGGTTTTTTATTTTATTTTAAAATTAGGTTGGATTGAAAAGCCGCATCCACAAAATGAAGAAATTGTTTTTTTGTATTATGGGAAAATCAAAAAATTGTTGTGTAAGTTTGAAAACATATAAGAATGTTTGGATTGCCCATTCATTTTTTTAAACTTATAGTACAAATGTTTATTTAAATAAAGTCTATAAATATATTTATATAAATTATTTTCATAATAAAAATAAAATAAATTTAAAATTTTTATTATATTTTTTGAAAAATTATTAAAATAGATTTCAAAAAAATTTATAAATTATTTAAGTAAAGTCTTTCAAACATTACAACAAAACTTAAAATTTATATTTATGTGAATAGATAAACTCAAATAAATTTATTAAAACAAATCCTTTGTATAGTTATTCGTGATGTTATCCAATCAAAATTCATAATGTATTGCATTATGTAAGAATGCAACTCTTCTGTTACATATAACTTCTAGTTATTTGAGTAAAAAAAAAAAAACCTTTTATTTAGGGATGGTAAAACGGGTCAAGCTTGTCGAGTTGGATCGTTTGACCCGTCATTTGTGTGGGCTGTGCTGAGGTTTTCAGTTCGGTACTTTAAGTTGGTTCGTCCCGTCTAACTCGCTTAAAAAAATAAGCTGAGCAGATCGGTTTTTGTTCTCGGGCTTTTTGTTGAATTTTTTTATATTTTACTTAAAATTAAAACAACTTTAACTATAAAAACAACACCCTTGTTTTAAGATTATGTTGATGAATTGTATTTCTAAATTATTATACATGTGTTGATTACAAATGTTTGAAATAAAATAACAATGGTATGACATGCATAATTATTAAGTTCTCAATACATTAACTCACATGTTTTCTTTAGAAATAGAGGTTAATTTTAAGAAAAGGAAGAATTTGATTAGTGTAAATGTATGACAAATTTAGGATTTAACTATTAAGGAATCGGTCAATATAAGAGTCTATATGATGTAAAGAGAAAGTCAGGTATTGGTATTTTATGCACTACTATTTTATTCATTGTGATGTATTATGCAATGTAATTGTTATTACTGTTTGTCTTGTTTAAATTCTTAATTGAGTACTTTTAGTAGTTAATTTTTAAATAGGATTAGGATGATATATATTGTTTATTTATTTTGATAATTTTTTTTTATTGTGCTTGAGTTTATTTCATTTTTATTGTTGTTGTAATTGATCTTTAAGATATGTTGAAATTATATTATGTGTTATTAAAAAAAATATTTTATCTACCTCCTTGCTAATAATTAAAAAATTTGTAAATTATATAATAAATTAAATTGTAAAATAAAAATTTGCAGGTCAGCACCAACTCGTAAGTAAACGGGATGAATTTTACTTTTGAGTTTAGACATCTAACTTGGTCCGTCCCACTCCACTTTTAGATGGGCCTAAACAGGACGGGCGGTCCACTTTGTTACCCTTAATTTTACTTAATTGAGTTAGGGGACGTTTTTTATTGATTAAATAAGTGAGCAATGTATCTACGATATAATTAACGTATAAGTTATTATGTTAAAGTTAAAGAGATTTAGATTAATGTTTCGAAAATTATTGAATAATGATACGTATTATTAGGGATAATTGGTGTAAAACAAAGAAGGTGACATACTGTGTTTTAAGGCTAAGTAACTTTCACATTTTTTAAATCGTATTATTGTTAGAAGATTAATTACTTCTGTCGGCTATTTTGAGGCTTTATTGTAAATTAATAAGAGAGTCAAAGTAACCCATTAAAAGCCAAATGATGATTAATTAATTCATGGTTAGTTAAGTCATCATTCCAGAAATTAAGGTTAATCAGTTTGTTCGGTTAGTTAAAAAAACCACTTTGTCGGTACTTCAATAATAAATTAATCCTTCTTTTGAAAATGATAGTACTACATAGCAAGAGGAAGGGATCTATGTTGGAATTATGAGTGAGGTGTTAAATGTATTTGAACCTATTACTAAAACTAAACTCATGGGAAAAAAAAAAGAAGTAAATAGAAATACGTTCAAATAATTAATTAAATTTATATCAATATAGATTTATGAAAATTAGAACGATAGAATAATTAGTAATCATATTTTGATAATATTTGAGGAATTTGTCTGAAAATTTATTTAATTTATAAATAACTAAAATAAGTTGATTGAATTAACTATGACGAAAGTGATTAGAGAATGAATCTCTCTTTTTTATTATTTACTAACAAAGGTCATATATATCACAAGAGAGATTATCACAATAAATTAACCATGCAGACTAAGATCAAATTTTTAGTGAAAAATCTCGTTTATCTAACAATGAAATCTAATTTCGTATGCGTATTATTATTATATAAAGCATGAAGGAACACTCATTTTTATATCAAAAGAGGACGATTTAGTATTTCTAAGTGATCATCTAATATTACTGTGAAACTATGTGCTTGTAGATTTAATTTAGAAGTCATCAAAGCTAAGTAAGACATGTTTAGATCTGTCAACATCAAGGTTTGGATGATGGAAACTTGTGAAGATGTAACAAGAATTTGATGAAAACAACGTATAAAGACAATCAAGTGTTAAAATTATTTCAAGCGGTCAAAGATGCACAAAATGGTTGATCAAATGGTTCCTCCAATAAAGTTGGGGAGTTAGGATTTATGACCATCAGATAATGGCGTTCGACTTAAAGATATCTCAAGTCTCATCTCAAAGAAGAATCAAGTAAAGTGATTATGTGATTGGTGTATCCGGCAAAAGACTTGAAACTTAAGAGTGTGAAAGTTCATCTAATCGTGTTTGAGTGATAAGTGTTTTGTAAAAACACATGACCATTTTCTTAAATTTTTAGGTAAATCACACACTCACTAAAACTCCTTTTAAAGTCTCTATTATTCAAAGAAAATCACCTAAAATTATTTTTGAGTCTTGTCAAATAATTTAGGAGCTGGCAAATGATTAGGGCAAGTTTTATAATTGTCTAATCGATCGACCATATACTTAATCAATTAGATAAGGGAAAAAGGTTATAATCGATTGTAATAGTGCCTTAATGAAGGATAACGACTCTCTATCCAAAATATTCAAAATTGACTCAAACAATCGATTATTTGGGTCATCTAATAGATTAGAATAAAGACCTAATAGAATGGGTAATTAATTTTGCCCATGGATCATTTCATTTTTTTAACCATTCTTTGCCTTATAAATAAAGGTCTTCCCTTTTATTTTTTCACATCCAAAAAATGTGAGATATCTCACCTCTCTCTCTCTCTCTCTCTCTCTCTCTCTCTCTCTCTCTCTCTCTCTCTCTCTCTCTCTCTCTCTCTCTCTCTCTCTCTCTCTCTCTCTCTCTCTCTCTCTCTCTCTCTCTCTCTCTCTCTCTCTCTCTCTCTCCTCTCTCTCTCTCTCTCTCTCTCTCTCTCTCTCTCTCTCTCTCTCTCTCTCTCTCTCTCTCTCCTCTCTCTCTCTCTCTCTCTCTCTCTCTCTCTCTCTCTCAAATATTTTCAAATTCTATCACATAATTTTAGCCATAACGTTTTGAGAAAAGATCTTATGTTTAAGGGTAATATTGTAAATTCACCAAGATTTTTTTTCCTCTTGAGTAAATCTAGGGGTGGAAAACGGATACGGTCCGTTGGACATTGCCCGTTTTTCTTGCACTTTAGTGTGGGCAGCCTAAGCGTTTAGGCCCTAACATTTTAATGTGTTCGCCCCACTTGTTATGTTTTTTTTTCAGGTTTTTGCGGACACGAGTATTAACATGATTTGTTTTTAGGCTTAAAAGATGCAATGTCTGCGGGACCGTCCCGCTCCACCCGCACTTTAGTGCGGGCGGACCTATGTTTTAAGCTTGCATCTTATATTATGTCTGCCCCACTCCATTTCATTTTTTTGCAGATTATTGTTAGACGGACTTAAATAGAACAGGCTTGCCCATTTTGCCATCCCTAAATAAATTTATTCTTCTTTAAAAGCAGTTTGTTTAAATTCAAAACTAAATCCGTTAAAAAAATTAGTGTTAAGTCTGTTTTGATTAGTGAGTTCAACCCCCTTACAAAAAAATTTGTAAAATATTTATGCAAACTATACCAACTTAAAGGTTTGAATTTGACGATGAAAGAAGTGGTCCTTTTTTATATTAATGTTTTTTTTTTCTTCTAAGATCAATCGAATAAGAGTAAATACTTAATTTAATCGATGAGATTGTAATGCCTAGTATCCTATATAATGCCTATTATTCAACATGCTTTTATACAATAAGTTGAGCCATTATCATATATGATCCCTGGCATTGATTGGGGGAACAATTCAACTTGTTTTCTGCAAATACTTATCTGGAAACAGTTTAGCTTTAGAGTCTGTTTGGTAAGACAAAAAAAAGAGCTTTTAGCTTTTAGCTTTTCAGCTCGTATTAATAAAAAAGTTCTGTTTGGTAACTCTATTTTAGCTTTTAGTTTGTAGCTTTTTTACTAGCTTTTAGCTTTTTTTTCAAAAGCTATTTGAAGTAGCTTTTGAGCTTGTAGCTTTTAGCTTGTGAGTTTTTCTTCCATTAATACCCTTATTATTTTAACTAAAATATATTATTACCCTCATTAATTAAAATGCCATTAATGACATTTTGTATCTATCAGCTAATGAAACAGCTAATTTACCAAACACTCACATTAGCTTATCAACTATCAGCTACCAGCTATCAACTATCAGCTAAAAACTACCAGCTATCAGCTAAAAGCTACCAGCTATCAGCTATCAGCTATCAGCTAGTTTTACCAAACATAGCCTTAAAACTATGACACAAAATCATAGTCAAAATACGAACGACAAAAGTAAGTAAATGATGTGATTTTGACTCTACCATTCATAGTCTTACACAAGGGTGTGAAAAAAGAATCAATTCCTAATGCCTTTCCAAAAAAAAAAAAAGTAGAGAATAAATTCCTAATAATTAACATTGTAATTTGTACTAACCATAGTCCAAAAATCACCGTGATAGTCGCCGGTTCACGTGAAACTAGACCAGAACATTTTTCTTCTTACCATTTATTTATCACCAAAACTATCTTTTATATATATATATATATATATATATATATATATATATATATATATATATATATATATATATATATATATATATATATATACACCAATTTAATTGCTTTGTTTTATGATGTTTTATTCTAAAATTTATGTGAGTATCAATTAACATTTGATAATTAGTGGGTTTGTGATAACATAATTTATTTTATATATTTTAAAATATAATTTTTTTTTATAAAATTTTTCATCAGTTTTTGAATATTTTTGGAGGGTGAAAAATTCTCAAATGTTAAGATGGGTGTGGACTACTAAGTGTTACTAAATATGGTCATTCAACCAAAGAGAATAATAGACTTTTTTTTAGCAATTAAAAGATAGTTGAAGTATATGGTGGCATGGTCAAAATATGTTAATTTTCTTTTCTTTCACTTTTTTTTCTTGTGTGGCCCTGCTGGTTTATATTTGGAATTTGGAGACATGTGAGGCCCCTCATACTTTTTAACAAAAGTTTGAAATATGAATGTGCTTGCTTTGTTGTTTAGGGTTAATTTTGTGCTTTATCGTTAGTGTCTTTTAACCTAACAACATTCTTGTGTGACTTAAAAGAGAAATACTTTGGTCTTGCTAGCTAGTGGTTTTACAAAGTCAAGCAAAATCTTTTATTTGGTTTAAAAAGTCATTTGAGAAAAATCAATACATGCAGTTGTAACTTATTAATGAGAGATAACTATGACCAGAGTTTGATCTACACTATGAACAAAGTTAATATTCTAGGTTTCCCCCTAGATGCTTTCATTTATCATCCAGTTGTAATTTTCTTAGTTTGATCTACACTAAGAAGTGCATAGCTGAATTAGTATGTTCGAAAATGAGTATCTTATTTTAACAAGTGATTAATCGTTGTTTGTAATATTATTAACACATTTAATTAGGAGGTTGTTTAATATATAAATCACTTGTCTCCTGACTTAGGGATAATATAAATAATTGAGTCTGACTTCGAGTTCTTTGGAAAGCATTTGAAAATGCAATTTTTTTTTACACTTATATACTTTTTTATAAATCTGCAGTGAAATTTTTAAAATATTTCTATATTTCGGATGTGCATATCTGAATGCACATTTTTTTAAAAAAAAATTATTTCAAATATGTACTTTCGAAGTCACTTTTTTTTAGAAATCAGCATTGTGTGCTACGTATTGAATAAAATGTGTCGCGTCATGTACATGAGTGGAGCGTATTATGGAAAATTGATGGAGTCCACATAAGCAAAAATGGAAGGAAAAAAAACGATGTGTGACACAACGCTTTTATGCGATTTAGCTATTTACCTCTGTATAGTATTTTGATCATATATGAAGTTTCATAAATTCTATTAAAGTGAAAGTATCGGGAAATAAAAGCTAACATCTAGGACTATAACTTTCATAAAGAAGTCAAAGACTGCTTCGGAGTTTAAAAGGGAAAAATATAATGGATACAATTATGGTATTGTTATGATTCTAAATTGTGAAATTGGATTATTTTATAATACTATCTTAACCCTAAAAGTCCATTATTAACGCATACTTAAAGATAAGCAAAACAACGGTTTGAGTGTTCTAATTTTGTTCCAAAACTTTGGTTTCAAAATAAGATACAGATTTTCAACACTTGGAGGATTATTTTGAGAGCTTAAAGATGGGAGTTAAAGATTATTCATCAATGATTTCATCTCTTTTATGTGTTATGTTATGTAACTCCATTTTCATGTGTTTTACATTGAATGTCATACGAAATATTGGCTATTTTCATTTTATCAAACCTTTTTAAATGAAGGTTACTTAACCACTCTCGTGTCACTCGTGATCTCGTCATTGAATATATGGTTGACTATTAAGGAGCTCAAACAGAAAAGGCATCTAAGCAGTGCTCCTCGACTAATGGGGCTCATGCTAAGTTCTCATTTCTGAAGGACCTATATTATGACTACCTTGTTGCGGCAGCTGATTCCGAGACTGAGGGTGATACTTCTTTGTTCAGTGTCACTATCAATATGCTTTGAGGTGTTACTTCATGTTCTTGGTTGACACGTCCATTTTTATGGACAAAAGTGTAAACTACGTGGATTTAACATACCTCTGGTACTTCATGGATTTGGATACAATGAGGGAGTGGAATTGGGGGCCGGGTGTTCGGTATATCTATATCAAAAGCTGAATGAATCCTTTAACTAGAGCATCAAGAAGCTGACAGGCTCTGCTACACTGCTAACTGTACCTTTTATTCAAGTATTAAATTTAATTTACTATTAATAATTTGTTCTTACATGACTCTTATTCGTGTTTTTAGGGATGAATCAATTCTGACTTCCACTGCATTCATGGTTTTGATCTTGATTCGACGTATAGGGAGGAGATTCTGAGGACTGCAATGTATCTCCCCCACAAAGGGAATCAAGTTGTGTTGTCATTCCAGAGGTATCTTGATCGGACTGTTCATGATGACATCCACTGGATGTCGTTCGAGAATCACATGGAGATTATCTCATTCGACTACATCTCTTTGTACTCCTGGTGGCTGGCGTGTGGGATCGACATTATGGTCAGGTATCTGCTGGAGTAATGCATGTCGTAGTTTGGCTATGTTCAGACCATACCCAGATCTCCATTTCAGGCTCCTCCCGACACCATTGTTCGTCGGGATATCGATGGCATCTTTGAGGATTTAGAGCATCATATGGTTCCACATAAGTATGAGTTGATGCAGGCATCCAACAATTGGCATTATGTAGAGTGATACGTGATATAGTTCTACAGTGTCACACCCTATCATGACACCGGATGCTCTTTGACTTCCACCTAGGCCAACTCATGAGGAGATCTTGGAGAATCAGCAGGCCGAGGATGACCATGTCACTAATCTCTTGTTGGTCTGTCAACGGATGCAGTTGATTGGTCAGGAGGCTTTAGAATTAAGAATGATTGAGAGGGGCAGTGCTGAAACGGCGACCATCATGAAGAGGGTGGTTAGGGAGGCAGCGAGTGTGGTGGGATACGCGAGGCAGCAAGTGCAGTCGGATACAAGAGACAGAGGAGGGGTCAGGGGTGATGATTGTGCATACGCAGTAGGCTATGTCTTTTTTTTATGCCAGAATAACTTATGAACAATTTATATATTATTTTTTACTATTTCTGAACAATATTTTGTTTATTATTGTTTTTATATTTTATCATTTTTCTTTTGTGTTTTTATTATCGTTTTAATCTAATTATATATCAAAACTTTGATGATTTTAAATTAAAAAAATTAATGTCCAGGGTTTCGGTGATGAACATCCGAAACACCTGTGAGGGTGCTTTCAAAGATGCATCTTCAAAACAATATCTTTTGTGGTGCGTTCAAAGATGCATCTCCAAATAGCATTTTGGAATTTTCAAGAGTTATTTCCGCCCCTACAAAATGTATAAAAAAATTCTCAAAATTAAAATAAAATATGGATAATAAGCTGCTTGTTAATCATCATCATCGTCTTAGTTTTGACACGGGAAATTCAAAATCTTAGGTACTAGTATATACAATTTAAGAGAACGGCTAATCTAAAATTTTGTTGATTTGATACTCAAGAAATAAACAATTCTCCCGGAATTACTAAATCAGGACAGTTATTTGTATTAGAATTTTCAGACAAAGTATTTGGTTTGTGACCTGTAAAAATACATGTTTTGTTTTCACAAGACATTTATGGAGTAGTTAGGTATAGTACATGTGCTCTCTTTATTAGTACAAAACAAAATGTATAGGAATATAGGTTTTGTCTATAAGTATCTCTATATATCTAGAATTAGTGCATTAACTTTTCAACAAAATTGATTGGCTAACCATGCTAAGATTGATCCTCAAGTACCAGTAACCAGACAAAATGAATATACTGAGGAATAAAAGTATACAAGTATTGATGAAATTGAGGTTCGAATCCACATGTCTATAGGCTTAGTTCGCATGTTGGAGTTCATCCGATCAATAAGTTGATTTCCAAATGAAGCAACCATCAATTATCTATCTATACACAAAACTTCTTGACCAGATCTTGTATTTAATGATATTGGGAAAGATATGTGCCTGAAATGTAGGAGTTGAAGTTTCTGCTAATTAATACGTATTCCGCTGGGAAAAAAAATATGTAAATATATAAACGTGAATCATCTCCATGCTAGCTATACATTTCCAACGCTAGGCCTAGAAACTTGTCAAGTTTATGCAATTTGAAACATTTTAAGCTACATGCTAGAATTGCTTTGTGGATTTATAATAAAAGGATCAGGGAAGAAAAAAGGATTGAAATGGCTTGGATAAATCGTAAAAAACGTGGTGTGTATGTTCGTTTATATTTACTTTTTATATATAAAATAAATCAATTTTTAGTATTAAATGTTTCTAGATACATTGTTTATTCCTAAAATTAAAACAAAAAAGCAATTTCCTTAATCATAATTGACTAATTAGAGATGACAAAACAGGTCCGTCACGTTGAATATGTATGTTTTACCTGCATTTTTTTCACGGGGCAAATCAAATGTTTTTAGACTCACAATCTATAATATGCTGGGCAGATTAAATTTTTAAGCTTGCACTCTATAATATGTATGTCCTGCCCCATTTTTACACACATTAACACAAGTTTTTGTAATTTTTTATTAAAAAGATGCAGACTCTCACTGTTCGAAGAGAGGGCCAAAATTTTAAGTCTAAACGCCCTACACAATATCCGCTATGCCCCACTCCATTTTTGTAGACTTTTGCAAGACAGACTTAAACGTGGTGGGTGTGCCTCAATGCCACCCCTAATCATAATGCATCTTCATTTTTCAGAAACAAAAGAATATAATACATTCATGACGAAGAATAGATAGACATTTGACGGTTATTCAAATAACTCATGAGCTAATATTATACTCAGACTCAACAAGCAGAATTCATTAAAACTTCATACATTACTGGTCTTTGAATATGTGTTCACTGATCATAAAAATTCCCACGGATATGCTTTTCCAGAAGAAACTTTTGTACAACAAAATATTATACAATTAAGAGGACTACAACGATAATTTAATTTCAAAGATAAAACTGTGATCAGCAGGCATAACAAGCCTACATATACCAAAAAAGAATTATACAAAATGAATATCTATAAAGAACAGCACTAATATATAGCTAGCTACCTTATAACTAAACTAAGCAGTCACAGCTTCTACAGCTACAGCTACATGTATAACATCAAAGGCAATTCAGGCTCCCTAGCTACATATTTGCATAAATCAATGCTTCTGCAATACGCCTTGAAACGGGTCACACATGAATCATGTTAAATTATCCATACGAGTTTGACACCATCCAAAAACCTGCATCCACACAAGAGGTACAAGAAATGCTAAAACTTCCAAGTACAAGGTTTATCAATGACTCATGTTGTGCATGCTTCACTACCATATCTGATGTTACCATTAAAGCTTAAATATTTACGTCTCTCAAAGTAGGATAATCATTGCTAGTTTTTGGCTTCATCTTTTATCATCTTTTCTAACTAGAAGATCAATTGTGAACATTTTCAGAAAAGAGATGTAAAACAATAAATTTTGAAGGAACAAAAGCAATACCTCCTACTTCAGTTTAGGGAGATTAAAAACATAATTAGGCCTATCATTAATTGGGGAAATTGGTAAAATGTAAAATAAAATATATAAAGAAAAAGTGGTTCACCACTTAATGTACATGCAGTAAATACTTGTAAATTGCAATAAATGAATAAAGGGTGTGAAAAGTTTGTTGCTTCTACTCTCTGTAGTCTGTTCTAGGACTGTTCCATGCTTGAATTGCTCTTCAATTCTACATTCATGGCCCCAATCTTGCTGGATTTCTTCTGTACTTTAGGTGGTGTTTTCAGATGCCACATTTGTTATATCTCATTCCCACGAAGTTTGAAATCATTAGGACAGCAGTTAGTAGGTTAATTATGTTTGCATGTTATTATCCCATTTGATGAATAGCCTAATTTCTGTTTGAAACCACTCTAGCATTTTATTTGTTTACATGTTCTAGCCATCTCAAATCTCCTATTAATATCTCATCTGTGTTTCAATTAATTCTATGCTGCATGGTTCATTATACTTCTATGACTTGCTGGATTAGATTTGTCCATCCAGTAGATAAATTTGGCTAAAGAAAATTTCAATTCAATTTTTGGGTAGATGCCAGGGGTCAAATACTCACCACAAAACTGCAATGTGTAGGAATCACAAAAACATGTATGTTCAAGACTGATCAACTAATAACGGGTTGAAATGACTTTTTGATTTCATCATAAAACCACCTGCAAAACAAGTCAAATCATCTTAAGAACCCTCCCAAAATAAGAACAAACAACATAGCTGTGGTAAAATACTGAAATATTATTGAATATCTGAAAGAGTATAAGCACTAATAGGATATAGCCTATGCTCCACTAAATAGAATTATGTTTGTATGGCTAGAAGCCTGGATCACTATATAGCTTGATTCTCAAATTTTATGAATTCTAATTGAAATAACTCATTTATTCATAGATACAAATTTATTCATGCAAAAGTAATAAGCCTTTAATTTTCATCTGAAGCACTTCATGTATCAGAGAACAATATCCTTAACCCTAAGAGAGATAACTTCAAAATTTTACAGAAAAAAAAAAAAACTAAATCATTATGAAAATAACCACAATAAACAGGCAGCTTCATATTTTCACCAAATGCAGTATTCCGAATCACTTGAATACAAAAGCACTAAACTATACATAGAAAAGAGTGTCCAAACAAGGTTAACACAACCATTCCAAGTCTCATAGTCCCAAACTCCCAAATTTTTCTCTACTTGTATTTTACCATTTCCCCTCCGTAACATGTAATTGTTATAATATTATAAATGCATGAAATAAATGTAACCATCTTTCTACTTGATGTCTGCGTTCAATGTATGAAAAAATGTTTGAAGCGGGTGCAACCGGCATAAAATAAAACAAAACAAAATGAAATAAAAACTGTTCAGAGAATAATGGATAATGAAACAAACCTGCAAAGGAAAATGGGCTGTACACTAACACTTGCCTCAGTTCCAAATTGAGATCTTCTGTCATTTTCTTGTTTAAATTTATCGTATGGAAGGACTACACAAGGGCCTCGGATAGAGCTAGCCATTTCAACTCTATCACTATTAGATTCATAAACCTTCAACAAAGAAAAAAGAAGACATATATATAAGAAAGTATCAAGCAACATCTAGTTCTTAAACAATAAGTAAAATGTGTAGCATCATCATCATTTCATTGGAACAGCCAATCAAATTACTGTAGAGGTTACACTCGAACTGATGCTGAATTTGCTTTTGATGTAACTATCAGCCATGTGAATTTATAGCTATAAAGTTGTACAATTATAATCCCTTGATTTTAAGGACTAAATCTTACTATTATCTCTTCTAATTACATCAGAAGCCATAATAGTATACTAGGGATTACTTACAGAGAAGAAATAAGGAAATGAATATATCATCATATGATTTGGAATTCGCTTTTAATATAACTGTCAGCCATGTGAGCTCTGAACACAATTGGAACTTGTTATTGAATTTCCTCAGAGATTAACCCTCAGTCATAAAAACTTAAAGAGAAATAGTTGTACAATTATAATCCCTTGATTATAGGGATTTCATTTGTTCTATAATCTCTCCATATGGCATCAGAATTATATACAAAGAAATAGAGACTATTTGCATACATGATATAAGGGAAATAAAATCTCTCCAACCAATCAATAATTGTCTAAAGAGAGAGAATACAAGTGGGTGGGTGTGTATAACCAAAATCAATGTAACATTAGGAAAAAACTGATTGCTAAGATACCAATGACAAATTTTCACAATTGTGAGAATGAATTGGTATCCATTTAAGAAGAGGCATCTTAGTTTTATATAAAGATGTATAAGTAAAATTAAATAATAAAAAATTGTTACCTCATTGACTTCAGATATACAAGGATGACCAATATTTCCTGGCAAGTCATCAGGAAAGTAGCACTTCGTTGCCTTTACCCACTTCATCCCAGTTTCGGAATCTTCCCACATAGACTGAAAATTAAATAGGAATAAGTCTCTCTGTTAAAGTTCTATAAATTTATATAATGGCGCAATTTTGCATAGAGTACAAACCAATTATTAATTAATCAAATTACAGTAGAAACTGTAAAACCTAAACAGAAAACACAACTTTTTACTATTCATATGCCCTTCGCAGTTTCATAGGTGAATTTATACAAGTGTGATATAACCAAGTGCTAGATTACGATTGAATGCAAGATAATTTGCTTGCCTGAAGTTTAGAAGGTGTCAGTTTGCCGTGGTTGGATGTGAAAAAAGCATGGCCTTGCAGCCTATATGTTACTCCATCAATGCAGCAAGATTGGTAATACTTTTTCTCATCTACAAGTTGTACATCATCACCAATCCATTCTACAGCATGTGAGCTATCTGAAGATAAAGCAGAGTGCTGAATACCTCCAGTATTAGTTCCAGAACTTTTGACAGAAACTGGTTGTGCAACATCTAGATCATCGTGCTTGATATCGTAAGTTATATTCTCTCCTCCATCACATTCCATTTGATTACTAATCATAAAACTATTGCTATCATGTCTATCTGGCGATGTTTCAGCATTGTCCTGTGGCACTGCCATCTCAACTTGAGAATCTTGTGATGATTGCAAATTTTCACATTTAGCCGGCTCGGATAATTTAGGAAGAGTTTCTGATTCAGAAGTATCTTTACAGGTCAAAGCCTTTGAATCTATTTGTTCAGCATGACTTTCACCCTGCAAGCCAGTGGAAACACTACAAGCTGCAGATTTCATTAATATGCTTGGATCAGGCTTCTCTTCAATGGTTTCAATGCTAGATGAAATGTTGGAACCTTGCATATCTCTTGTATCTGGGGTATTTGAGTCAAATGACCGCTCAGTACTGTGACTGGCACTGGAAACAGTTGGAACAGAGTTTCCATTTGCTGTAAAAATTTGCGGGCTGACCTTTAGATCTAAGTTATCTGCTTTCTTCTCTGAAGATGGTTGAATACCAACTGTATTAGAGGGAAAACTTGGTGATGTAATTGAAGATCTCGTCACACGGCCATATTTTGGAGGCAAAGACTTTCCGCCACTTAAACTCAAGCATCTTGCGCAGTGCCAATCAACTCTATTATGAATTCCTCTAATTACTGATGGCTGCAGGCACTTTAAGTGAAATCCCTTTTCACAAGCATCACAGAGAAGAACAGAGTCAACCTCACTGACAGTGAGCTCACATGTCTGACATGTGAAAGCCTTATTCATATAATCCCTTGACGGAGGAGTCCATGTGCGATGTTCAGGAAGCTTTGGTAGTAACAATTTCTGGACAATCTTTGCAATATCAGAGTGACTAGGAATCAAAGGAGGGTGAACCATGTTCCCACCCTGCAATGGCTGGTGCATACTAGACATATTTCCAGGCCCCGTTTGAGTAATAAAAGGTCTAATGCTCTGACCTGTTGCTACTTGTGGACCTGCCCTCGATGAAGTTGCATCAGCAGTTCCTTCCACCTTGGGAGGATTATGAGCAGGCGCCTTGTTTTCTGATACACTTCTAGCTAAAGACACAGGTTGAGTCTGTATTGACCATGTAGGAGCATTCACCAATGATTGGTTTGCCAATGAATTTGCTGCAGTTTAGAAAAGTTCTCAAATTCAGTTGCCACTTCAATGACTGAAATATCATAAGATACAATTTTATGCATATTATTAAGAACATACAGCGGACTACTAGTATTGCAAACTACAAACAAAAGTAGGAAAATCCCAGTAGAAAGTTAAAACACATACTTTTTCCAATTTCCATAAATTTCACCTACAAATAATAAAAATTGGATAAGAGACAACTGAAAGAAGAGGGTCAGTCATTCAATTTCAGACTCTTGAAGAATAGGGAAACAATAACAATTTAGGCCTGTTACAGAAGGACCATATCAACTCACTAACTTTAAAAGGACCTACAACCACACACATCTAATGAACTTTCTGGTTTCTTTATGCATTATTGCATTCAATGTTCAATATATAGGAGAAACTCCTAGAAGTAAATAATAACCAAAATATGTAAGCATTTAGTTTTATAAAATAGAATCACGGCATAACAAAGTACGAGTCTACACCACATGTTCATATCATCATGCAGCGAGGACATATTGATGTTGCACTATAAGTCAATTCACCAATAGAAATGCAAGTCTGCCACCCCTTGGAATTTTGGATAGGTGAAAAGCTGTGGAAATTACCTTGGACCTGAAGCACATAAGGAGCCCCACTCAATCCTCCAGTAACTTTAAACTGTGGGTTTTCAACTCTAGGCAATGCTACGGAAGATGGATTTCTCCCCATGTGACTGCTAGGCATTACACCAGAAACAATGGGCGGTCTGACTTCATTGCTGGTTGATTGATATTGCAATGCTGCAGAAGATCCTGCAGAAAGATGAGAAGGAATAGACGCCATTGGAACTGTAGAAGTCATTGCTGGGTGGTTTGTTTTATCAGACGAGAACATTCGAACAGCATTAGTTGGAACACGATTGTCAACCATCCCACCAGTGTTTGTTTGCAAGGGTTGAGATGTATATGTTGTAGAAGATGCAGATAATAATTTCTTTGATTCCTCCATCTAGAAATAAAAAGGACAGCAAAAGGAAAAGAAAGCAGATGAAAAACTAACTCGCCAAAACACTTGCAATAGCTTCCCTATTAACATTACATGCATACTAGGAAAAAGAAACAAAAGCTATTACTTAGGTAGGAAACGAAATTAAAAAAGCATTTCACATTAGCAGAGTTCATCATCTTTCCAACAAACTCCACAAAGGACCTTCCCATTAAGATTAGATGAGTGGTAAAAGGAAATTAACAGAAAGAAACACAACCTAATACTAGATGCAAAGGTTTTAAAAACGATTTGCAACAACGAAAAACAGTCGAGACTAAACGGTACAGTTACTGTTATTCACTGTTTTTATGTTAATGAACAAATTGTTGTTAATTCACACCCCGACGAACGCAATCGTGAAAGCCTTTACATGACTGCGACGCAACCGATATTTAAAACCTTAAGCAAGTAATTAAAGCAGTATTAAACAATGCCCCTAAAGACATACAATACAATCAAAGACACGAAGTACCTTCTGATTCTACAAATCAATAATTCAAAAACTATAGAGTTGCAAAAGTTGGAATTAACTGAGTTAAGAATTGAGAAGTTGAATACCTTCGACTTATTGAACGCATACTTCTCGGCAATGGACATCTTCGGAGCACGAAACCCTAACCTCTGGTCCCCAACCTTAGCATTCAAACCGAGATCCTCAATAACGGCACCAACAGCTTCACGAGCAACAATATCCTTGGGAGCAATCCCTTGGCAGAGAATTGCGAGCTTACTCCGCGCCTCTCTCATGAGCTCAACCTCCACATCAGTCGGCTTCTCTCCACCTCGCATCGTCGCCATCGTCGATAAAACCAAAACAATCTCCGCCACACGTTTCAATTCCGCCTCAGGTTTATCAACTTCGTCAACCTTGGCCTTCTTGCTACACGGTTCCTCCGATGGTTCTCCTCCTCCGTTCTCGACCAACGGTGGAGGATCTACCGTCGGTTCCGAAGCCTCGTCCATCGGAGAGAAACCCTAGAGAATGGAACGAGAGAGAGAGAAAAGGAGGGAAGAGGAAGAAGAGAGAAAGAGATTTGAAAAATAAAAAGAAAAAACGAAAAATTGGAAGCGGTAATTTAATTATAAATATAAATATCGAGTGTTTTTGGCGGGTAAGTGTTATAGCGTGTGTTATTGAAAAATAGAGTTTGGGAGAGACGAAGAATTGGGGTAAATTGTATTTAGGTATTGAGATTGAGATATTTGGGATGAGTTCGGTTCAGTTAGTGAAACAGACCCAACAGCGCGTGCGTTCGTGCGTGGGTAGCTCCCTTCGGTGCCTTGTCACGTGTTTTCTTTTATTTATGTACTATATTTGTTATTTAACATTATTCTTTTTTTATAAGTTTGTTTCTTAATATTATATTTGTTTGAGAATTTTATTTTATAAATTTATTTTATTAAAATATTTAAAACTTATTTAGTTTTTTTGTTTAAATTTAATAAGCAGTTCAAATACAGTTTAAAAGATTCAACATTGACCCGCATGTATTATCGATTCATTCTTCGATTTAATTTTGAAAACATTGATATATAATCTTATTTAAGTTAATAATAATAAATATTCTCTTTTTTTAAATGGTACTTTATTTTTTTAAATAAAGTATAATTTTATTTTAGTTTTAAAAATTATTTTAGAAATAAAAAATTTTGTTATATAGAATTCCTTTTAAAATGTATACTGAAAACAGATGAAGAAGAAAATTATTTTATACATATTCTATTTTGTTATAATATTTTTAATTTTCATTTAGATAGTTTAAATATTTATTGTATCAGATTCATTGTACTAAATTTAAATGAAAAATATAACATATATTTTGGGAAATATTTTTTAATACTTTTTAAATAATTATATGCATATATATGGTGTAGATACAATACAATAATACTCATACTTTTCTATATATATATATATATATATATATATATATATATATATATATATATATATATATATATATATATATATATATATATATATATATATATATATATATATATATATGTATATGTATATGTATATGTATATGTATATATACTCATATTTTATGTATATTTTGCCATTTGTATATTAAATACATGAAATTACCTATTATTGTACAAGTGTAATGCTGGCACAATGTTTGACATGTGATGTACATAAATTTATGTGTTATTTTTTTTACTATTATATTTTCTTTTCAATTTTGTCAAAAAAGAAAATTTATTTATTTATATTTTATGGATATTGGATTTCGTAATAATTTTTTTAATTTAAATTATATATGGCACTTTCTAAAATGAGTGAAAAGTCAAATATAACCCAATTCAAATTTTCCAAATTTTCTACCATTTCAGAAAATTTGCAATTAGAAATCTAAAATTTTGAAACTTCTAGGGTGATATCGGAAATTTCCCAGTAATAGCGGAAATTCTTTGCAAATAGTAAGGGACATACTATAAATTTCTCAATCATATCCAAAATTCTTTGGAAAAAAATTGGCCAGTACCGAAAATTTCAAAATTTCTGAAATTATTTCTCGGAAATTTCAAATTTTTTAAAAAATTCAGGTAGATTTTATCGGAAATTTTGAAATTTCCAGTAACTCAAAATTTTTTTTAAAATTCCGAAAATTTTGAAATTTCTAGTAATATCTTCATATCATTTTTTTTTGTTTTTTCCTTTCTTTTCAATGAGGACAAAAGGAAAGGATAACACCATTGCCGACAGAACCACTGATAAAAGCGATAGTTGTCGCTAGAGTTGCTGAGGCAAAGGCTTCCCAGCTATGGGCTGGACGACATGCTCCGACCGGTTCTCAACAGAAATGTATGGCGGAGCAAGCGCAAGGTCAGGGACAATTCTGTGCACCCCGACACAGACTTGCCAGAGTTTTTGTCGTTGTAGGGGAGCCTGCTCCTATGAAGGTTGATCAGGTTCCAGTTGTTGTGGAAAAGCATGTTCCTATGGAGGTTCAGCAGGTTCCAGTTGTTGTGGAGGAGTATGTTCCTATGGAGGTACCTATTGAAGTTGAGATATCAGTTAAGGCTCAAGAGGTTCATGTTGTTGTGGAGGAGGTAGTTGTTGTTGATAAGGAGGTACATGTTGCTGAGGAGGATGCTACTCCTACTGATACAGAGGCCACAACTCGTGCTTCTACGGAGGCATCTGTTCATACACTTGGAGTCTTCCCGGGAGGGCCTAGTGACAGATTTATGCTCACACGTTATGCTTTCGATGTCGCATACAGAGTATGGCAGGGAGAGGTATATATGTTGTATTTTTTATTTGCAAAATATTTATTATGGTTCGCTGATATGTTGAAAGATTACGGTTTATTTATTTAACCTTGTTTCCTACGGGAGCGTCAACCACTGAAGGTCACATCCCACGGGTCGAAGTTGAAGAACTTCCCCTGGGTCTAATGCCTAATTAGGTCAGCCGCATTGTTTCTGATTTCAGTTTGTTGGAGTTCGTTGATTGCTCTTCGACCATGCTCGGCACCTCCCTATTGTTTGCTTTTTTTAGCGGTGGCTCTCAGAGACATCATGCTTTCATATTTCATTTGGGGAGATAACCATCACTTTAGATGATTTCTCTGCATTGTTTCATCTCCCCATTGGCAGTAGATTATTTATCTAGAGTGGTATCTCATCATATCACATCCTCGCCTCATACCACCTACTGCAGGGTCTTCCGATGCTGCAGGGGCTTTTGTTGTTAGGGTTTCTGATCTTGAAGTACCGGATGACAATGTGCCTCCACCACCTCCTCCAGACTCAGATGATCAGGAGCATCTTGAGATGATCTTTGTTATTATGGATAACCTTACGGGTTTGGTAAACCCAAATGATGAGGTTTTCACAAGATTAGGTCGGGTTGCACACATAGTCCGTGTGGGGCCTATTTAGATTTTTTGATTTAATAGTTGTATATTTTGTATATTATCTGACTAATACTACTTCTCATATCACAGTACGTTATTGCATAATATTTTGCCGATTACATGTTTCGATAGAAGATAAACATAACACAAGACAATACAATATAACAATCATAAATTAAAACTAACTAAGCATGAAAACCTAGTTACTACCAGATGATTTTGGACGTTTCAGCATATTGATTTTATCGTCAACCTATCTTGAAATCAGCGTATCAAACTCGATCGACCCCTTAGTTATTCTATGGCAAAACGATTTCCACATGGCAGTCACGTCTTCATTAGTCTTCAACTAAATCAGGTTGTATTTCATCGTTCCATTACTATCAATCCAATCTTCATGAAACTCAGTCTTTCTCACTCTTCTGTTCTCGGTATCCGACAACAATTCATTCAACTTATCAATTAAGTTAGCGAGATATGAGGTGCCATTCGAAAGCTTGAACTCAACAGAATGATTGTTTCCATTGAAATACACTTCTGCCTTAACCAAAAATTGAGGAAGAGGCATTTTTTTAGATGTCTTTCTCTATAACATATGTCCCTATTTATATAATCTTGGACTCATTCTAGACCACACAAAATTGTCAGTGAAATCATAGCCCAATAAAACTATCGACAAAATCCTGATTGTCCAAAAAATTTGACAAAATAAACTTCCGGAAATTTCAGGCATCAACTAAATTTATGGTATAGACTGGTAAATTTTGAAATTTCCAAAAAAATTTGTAAGGTACCAAAAATTTATGTTATAGCGAAAATTTTGTAACTATACCAAAATTTTGGTTCGGAAATTATTTTCTTTTTTTGAGAAGGGATATTTGTGGAATAAAGAAAAATAAGGGAGTTCCATATATAACTTAGTGGTGGCATGTAGAATCCTCCAACATCATGGTTGAGAAGAACGACCTAACTCGAATACAAAAATACACACATGCAGAGTTTCTCACCCCTACGTGAGCTAGTTCTCAACTACACAACAAACCTTAAAGCCTCTAACAATCCTTAATCAATAGAGGTTGTCATGCATTTGTATTTTCAATAAGTACAATTGGAGTCCACCATAGGACCCGGTAAAATTAACCTGGACCGCCATAACACCACCCTGTCGAATTATGGATCTCGGTGACAATGAGGTATGATAGAATAAAACTGAAATATTTGGTACTCCTCACTGTAACGGTATACTATTGAATTCGTGATGGTAACCACTTCTGTCATCGATAATTCTGTGTTTGGTGTTCAATTTACTCTGTCGCAATCAAGTAATTCCAGTGCGAGGCAATCTCCACTTATCGCTTATAGTTTCTTCATCTCATGGAGAAGGCACGTTCGTCGCATATATATGTCAGAAGGCATTACGGCTAAAATCACATTGATGATGGATAATTGTAGTGATGTGGAGACGGAATCAACCAAATGAATAATTTTCGGAATTCTTAGAGTGTTTGTTTCAAGACTACGACTTTTATTTTAAATCTTAAGATCTCAATCGGTAAAAGATAATCAAACAATAGAAACTGATGCAGGCACCACACATAATGTTTACTACTAGTCATACCTGAGGTTGGAACAATTCTTTAAAATATCAAATGGAGTCGAAATCCAGTAAACGAATATGTTTTGGAAATCTTAGAATATCTAATATCAGACTATAATTTTTATGTTTGGACTTAAGGTTTCAATTTGTACAGTTTAATCGAACAATAGAAACTGGTACCGACACCGCGCAGAATGTTTTGTCAGACTTGTAACTAGTATTTATCCTATTGAACTTAATGAAATGATATACTTATTAAGTCTAATATGTAAGAAATTTTGTCTATTTTCTTATGATATAAAGTTTACTCTTAAAGGACTTGTGAATCTCGAGTTATACGTGAAATAAGACAACCAATACAAGAGAAATGCTAGTGTTATAGCACTCCCAGACCCAATTTCCCACTTCAACAGAAAGACTATCGCGTTAGCTTTTCAATGCAACTGACAGCACCTTAAACGGACTTATGAAACTCAAGTCACGCATGAAATAAGTCAATCGATCCCCTTTTATATATATATATATATATATATATATATATATATATATATATATATATATATGAGATTTTTCTGAGTTTCTTTAATATTTTAGACGTTTTCCGACATTTTCACTATAATTTACCTATTTTGACTTATTCACCTTATTTTGACTTTAACTCAACTTATTTTTAAATATACTCAAAACTCTTAAATTGCTCCAAGGGTTTCCTAAAACCCTCGCCCTAAACTATAAAATTGTCTCATTGTAATTGACAAGAGTTTCCTAGAAACCCTCGCCTTATAATATTTCCTATTGAAGCCCAACTGCCCCAAAAGCACTTAAAGTTAACTATGGCTAATAGACCATATTAACCATATGGAGAATTCTTTGAGCAATATCTAGATGGTTTTTGACAACTTGATGTGAATAACGCCTTTTTACACGACAATTTAAATGAAGAAGTCTACATGTTAATTTTTCCTCGCTTATCTTCTCCCGCCTCTGATATTTTCAACAGCAAAAAAATTGTAGAATACATAAGTCATTATATGGTCACCCATACATTAACACACGCACGAAATCACAATTGAAAAATCTATTTTGGAACCCTAACTATATTCATGACACTTGTGGATAAAATTCACCACTACATTTCTTTATCCATTGAAGCCTGAACTGTGGATCATATAGTGATACAATAACCGAGCTATTTATCAAAACCTGATTCTCAATTAATACACATAATGTTAGGACTCTTCATGATACAATTCGTGAGAAAATTGAACCGAACCGAACTAAATCATAGTAAAAATTCACTCAAACGTAACCAAACTGTTTCAATTTACTAAGAATTGAACCGAACCAAAATTAATGGTTTGGTATACCGTTTTGAAATTCTAAATCGTACTAAACCGTTAGAAGACAATTTATCTCAAACCGAACTATTTATTAAAAAACCGAACCGTTAATTTTTTTTTTATTTTAAAAATTAACTTGTTTTAAGTATTTTTCAGTTTTTGTTGGATTTCAATTCAGTTCAGTTTCAGTTCTAGAATTATTTGTACACTATACTTTGGTTTACTAACAATTCAGTTATTTTAACTTCAACTCGATTCAGTTATGAGATCTTTTGAACAGGCGGGTTTTTTAAACAGCCTAATGTTATAACATTTCACGTTGGTTTGAATTTTGGTCATATTCTAGGTATGCAAGTTGTAGTATATATAATGTTAAATTTTCATGTTGGTTTGAACGTTGATTATATTCTAAGTAAGTTGTAGTACTAGCACATATAAAATTCTACCCTTACAATAAATTACTGAATTCCTATTTAAAGAAAACTGAAATTCTAAATTTATAAAAAAACAAAACTACATAATATCTCTTTCTTTACTCTCAATCAACGAACATTATTACTACAAATTAATGATTATAAAGACAATCGAATCATAGTAGAAATTTTATATGCAATCATGCTAAATGCCACCATTAAGATAAGAAATTCCAATTATATTGATGGTAAATTATCAAGCCATCCATCCTTATTTACGAAAGTTGACAAACTATAATCATTCATGTTTAAGCTACTTGGTTTCTTCTCCCACCCAACACGTTTCTCAGTATTGGCCCCTGGTCCTGTACAATTTACTTCTGCAAAGACAGTATTTTGCCTGCATAAATTTATTTACAAATTAAATAAACATATAATTTCATAAAATATATATTAAATGTTGCATATTGTTAAATATTGTATATTCATTTAAATGAATTGTGGTTTTTCTGTTATGTAACAAAATATAACTTACACGCCACTCGTCGTTAAATTCCATTGATCCCATCCTTGAGGAGTTACCACTGACGAAAAATATGTTTCCCAAAATATGACTCTTGAGTAAGGACCCCAAGGTCTACCAAGATTCACTTGACCATTTCCATCGATGCGTCCTCCTTTAAAAACATAACCATTTGGACTCTTTGGTGAATCTCTACGTTGTGCCGTGACAAAACCTATAGGTTTTGATGGGGCTTGAGTGGCATTGATCTTACAATTCTACAAAAAGTAAAAAGTCATGAAAAACACAAATGCTTAGATCTCAAGCAAAATAGTTAAGAACATTAAAACAAAACAAAAATTTGCACAATTACTACTAGTGATTAACATGTTTCATCTACATGCGAGTTTAATTACCTCGAAATAAGATTGACCTTCTCCAAAAATAAAGTCTGCTTCACCTTCAACGTAACAATTTTTAAAATACTGACGCCGCTTTGATGAAAGTAAAGTATCTTGATAACCAGTGAAACTACATTCGAAAACTGCAGTCTTATCACCGTATATTGAAGCTGCTACTGCTGGTCCTTCAGTACCATGTGTGTTCTACAATTATACAAAATGATTTAGAAATAATCGAAGATTTAATTTTGATCTGATACAAAAATTGTTAACTTCATTTTATTATATTTACCTTGAATGAAATGCCACTCAAAATTACATTAGGTGGAGAAGAATGAAATGTTGCACTATTAGATGTGCCAATATCATTAGCTGCATCATTGTAGGTAATGATTGTGCTATCACTACCAGATCCTTTTAGAATAATGCATGGCTTTCTTGGATGTATAAGAACTTTTTCTCTACACAATTTAAACACATGAAAAAATTATTTTAAAAATTTACTAATATTTATCATGAAATTAACATGTAACAATATTTTTACTTACTTGTATACACCAGGATTTATTTTAATTAGAACCCATCGATCATTTGGATTCTTTACAGAATCAATGGCAGCTTGGACTGTTTTAAATGCTCCTTTTCCTCCTTGATCAACAATGATGGTGTTTGCAACTTGATTACCACCACAATCTATGGCTCTACCAATAGAAAAACAACTCATAAACAATACTAAAAGAAACATCATTGATATTTGAAGAGACATTGTCATGTTTAGTGACAATCTTTTTTTCTTCTTCTAGCATAAATACACTTGAAAATTAACACATCTTATTTAATAATTTATTTGGTCAGATATTATTAATTTATTTTATCAAATATGAGATTCTCCTCTTACTGATATAAGGATATTTTCCTAACATGTGTCCAACTTTCTTACCAAACATATGACATAATATATTCACTTTATTTCTTTTTCTATGTATGAAGATCCTATTGGATTACACCAAACTTTTTCCTTATTATATAGTCAAATACTAACTATATATACACCAAACTTTACATTTATGATACATTTAGAAACTGTTTTCTTTGAATCTTAAATAAAAAATATATTAATTCACCCGTTTTTCTATGTTATTTTAGCAAGAAATAAAGATACAGAGACAAAAATAAAAACAAGTCAACTTATTGAAATCAAAAGGATTAATAATTAATAATTTTTTAAATTTAAAAATATTTTCCAAAAAGTAATTTAAAATTTTGTAAATTACTTTAAAGATACAGGGACTATAAATTTAAAAATACTTTCCAAAAATAATTTAAAATTTTAATATTTTAATAAATTACTTAGTTTTATATAGATCGGTACAACATTATATAGTTTTTTTTTTAAAATTATATGGGTCATTTTACAAAACTATTTTGTCTAAAAATAACTATTAATAAGCTCTTCATACGCATACTAAAATTTAAAGAATATGACAAAGTATCAAAATTTAATATACTTTTAAAAAAAAATTTCCATAAAATTTATTTATAGAAAAAAAATATCCCTCTAAATCAATTCTATGGATTTACCTATTGAATATTGATAAAAAAATCCAATTATTCAACTGCTCTAAAAAAAACATTTTACAAATTAATAATATATTATTAAAATTAATTAAAATACACTTTTGGTATAAAATAGGGATGACAATGAGCCGAGTTTGGATATAATACTATTGTATTCATTCTCATATCCATAATTTGAAAAAATCCCAATACCCGAGCCCATACCGCACCAATTTTCATATTCGTACCCTATGCATATCTCAATATCAATACCCATTTATTCGCGTGTAGTAAAATTAAATCGATTAATTATAAAATATCATATCATTTTAATTTTTTTTTAACAATATTAAAAAAAAATTGGATGTTATTGTTCAATTAAAAAAATAAATAAGCATATTTATTTAAATGTATAATAGTTTAATAGCGATACATTTTTATATAAAAATATAAATAAAATTATATAAATATATAGTGCGAATATGAGACGGGGTGGGTACTAGTAAGGTTTCCCTGTCTTCATATAAATATAATTTTTTTTATTAAAATAGTTTAATTATAATTTTTCTTTAGTATATTTCAATTAATCTCTATATTATAATTTTATCTTTAAATGAATTAATCAATTTTAAATTTTAAATAATCGATTGTTCAACTAACTGATTAAACTACATTTTTGTATATGTTTAACATGTGTAAAAAACGGATGCATATCTGTTATTTTCCACACACAAAAAGTAGTTACAATTATCTACAGGCTTAGCTAACAAATTATTATCATAAAAATAAAAATAATATACTTTTTTTTAGACCCTTATCTTCGACCCTCAACACCATTACATTATTTTCAATAGGATCTTGACCACCTACAATCAGACTCTCACCTTCATCATTAAAATCTTCAACACTATTATTCAATCTCAAACCATCTTGCTCGTCATTCCTAATGACTTATTCATAAAACTTTGCAAGCATATCTTCTACATTATTGTCCTAAAGAGTTATATCTTCCTCCCCATATTTATATTTTGATCTAAAGAACTATCAACATACTCTGGTTGAGATATAGGATATTCTATATAGACATCAACACTCAAATGAACCCTGCCGAGGTCAGTTATCTCTAAAGAACATTTGTCATCATTCAACACCATGATCCCAAAAGCGGGGTCATTATATAGATGGTATCTACTTTAGCATAACTAAATCCTTCAGTATACCAACCAACTCAAAGTAGCTCTATCTATCCACATATATTTTTAGTTCATTGCATTTCCCTCCTTCATACATAGTTTTTCACTATCCATAAACTCAAAACTATGATGAATATTCAGACACAAATACACATCCATTGCTACCTAAGTAAAACAAAAACATCAACTTATCAAAAGGGGCAAAAACAACACAATCGTAGAAGATGTTAACCCTACAATTGAAATATCTAGCATTAGTAACAACTAAATCGTAGAAGATGATAATCCTAAATTCAAAATACCTAGCATTACAAACACATTCTACAAAAACAGAAGCCTAAAATTGAAACAATATAAAAGATGTTAACCTCACTTTAAGCTTTGTCTTCATTGAATCTCCATATTACGCTTTCACAAAAGTTCTCTGTTTCGCCCTCTTCAATTTTAAAACAATATTGATCCTTCGTCTTCAACGTTTTCTTCGCTCAATCCTTCCCCTTCTTCTTTAATTTGTCGCATCCGAACACAAATTCTCACTCTACATATCTCTGCTAGATTTTTTTGAAATGTGTTAGAAATGAATTGAAATGTGAATTTCCAAAGTCTCAAGAGTTTTCTACTTTGTTTTGTCCACATCAGCAACGTATTAACCCAACAAGACCATTTGGAAAAGAGATTGGACTTTGACTAGTTTTCTAATAGAAAGGATAAACGTGATACACTTTTTAAAGATAAAGGATTAAATTGGTTATTTTTAAAGAAAAAGGACTAAAATAGACTCATATGTAAAAGTAAGTGACTAAAAAGAATATTAAGTATTATGTTTTATTTCAACTATGAATATCCGTTTTTTTATATTTCTCAAGTAAATTTATCAATCACTCACACATGTATTAAACATTAATGACAAACATTTATTTTAATATTATAAATTACAATTTTCAAATGTTTTTTTGTTCCAATAACAAATAGTGTTGTTTATTTTTGTTATAAACTAAATTCAGACATAATTATCAACTAAAATGATTAAACATTATAGACTTTAGGAGAACTTTATCTACAATTTTCGTAATGAAGACTTGTTTTATTAAAATTTGTCATATATAGAGATCAGATATAAGTTTAAAGTCTTATTCAAAATCTCGACTGTTAATAGAAATAAATTAAATAATTATTTAATTTTAAAAAAAAAATAGGTAATTTTTTAAGAAAAAGAAATATCATATATTTGTTTAAATTTTTTATTCAATTGTAGATTACAGTTCAATTCATTTTTATTAACAGTTGAGATTTAATGTAAGATTTTTAAAGTTAGACCTCATGTCAACGAATTCTAACTAAGAAATAAAGAATAGTATTATAAAAACGATAAATAATATTATTAAAATTAACAAAATTTATTACTTTTCTTGATAACTTTAAAACATCACCAAAACTTGATTGGTGGGGTATTATTTTGGACAATTTCTCATCCCATCCCATGACATTCTTATGCACCACCGAATTCACCAAAATGTCTTCGTGCTTCCGTAGATACACCTCCGGAAGCACCTTTTTTATTGTTTTAACGTTGTTTAGTTCCGTAGATACATCTCCGGGAGAGTTTCGTATGTGCATCTACAAAACAAAACAAAACTCAGAACAACATTTCTAACAATAAAACATTCATTCATTCATTAAAATCAACATTGATTAAAAGATACGACGAAATTTCCAACAAAAAAATTAAGAAAACTAAGAGATCTAAGAAATTACATCAGTTAAAACAATGTCCTCTGATTCATGCATCATTTGAATGGAATCAATGTCGCCTTCCACTCCATTTCACCAACGTTCCTTTTCTCCGGTCTCAGAAGAGGTCCTTGTTATAAGCCTCTGGATCCTTCTGATGACTTCGTCGAGTTTGTACCCGCTCTAAAAAAGACATCATAGTCCTCTTGAGTTGGTCGAATGATTGGATATTCCAAAACTTAATCGGCATGGGGAGTTTGACAGGAGAGAAAATGACATGCCCATCCCTTATGTGATAAGCCGGTTCAGGATCGGGACGCTTGGATGATGTTCGTTGCCATGTACAAGGCCTTATGTGAGTCATTTTTTTGTTTGTGTTTAGGGTTCAAGGTTCAAGGACATGTCTTTGATACATGTCTTCTCTTCCGGATTGAGCCGACAAACACTAGGATGACCTTGTAATTTTACGCACAAATCATGGTTATGCAAACCACAAATAACAGAGCATCTCCACTTCTTGCTAGCCAACATGTAATAACGGATCTTAAATGGACACTCGCATTTTCTAGTACCTGTGTCGTCTCTTTTAAAATTCCTTAGAGGAGGATGGTATTTCCCGCTTCTTTCGCACATCATTGTTATAAACGGGTTAGTTCTTCTCGTACCATTATCCGATCTTCCTATTACCACACCGAAACCAAGGTTAGTTGCATTCCTACGTATCAATGTTATCATGTTTTTACGATCATCAAAGTCTTCCTTGCTAGTTGCTACTAAAGTCACCTCCGACATCTACCATCTTTGCGACTACCCCATCAACACTCGTACAAACATTGACTAAATGAGCTAATTCTTTTAGAATATTATCGGGGTGCCCCATACCTATTTGCGAACAATTACCAAATTTACACAGAGTTACATACCTGTTGGAAAAAACAACTCAACGATTTTTCCTTAGATGCACCTACGAAAGTGTTCATCTTCAACACGTTCTGTAGATGCATCTACGAAAGCAGCGTAACTATTTTGCAGAAAATTAGTTGCATAATGTGAACAATGTAGTGGTTGAAGATCGATATTTACCTGAAATTGAGTATTCTCTTCCTCCCTTTGATATGTTACACCAAAAAGTTGAAACTTTGGTGTAGAAAATGATATCGATGAAGTAGGATTTTTTAGGGTGGTGAGTGTGAGTGTTGGAGAAGAAATGAAACAATGGAGGGAGTGATCATGCTGGTTCAAACTATATCAGACACTTTCGTAGGTACATCTACAGAATAGTGTGGCGCTAAGTCATTCCGTAGATGCACCTACAGAACTATCTCTCAATTGAATTTATTTGTATTTTCCCTCATATATAGTAGTTTATTATACTTCCGTAGATGTATCTACGGAACCAATCAATTTTTTTTGGATAAATGGGGTGCTTACGAAGGTGCATCTAAGGAAGCTGAGAGCAAAAATGGAATTTTGCCCGGTGTGTAAGAGATCTATGGGGTGAATTGAGAAATTGTCTTATTTTGGCTTCTTCTGGTGTTCAATAGTAATAGGGAAAAGAAATATTTTTAGCTTATTAAAACAGTTCTCAATATTTATTTCTGACTATTTGGAAAAATAGAAAATGTTAATATATGTGCCTCCAAAATAACAATAATTTTTAGCATAAATTTACAAATATAATACCAATGTTTGATCAAAATAATAAAGAACCTTCATGTAGTATATCAAATAAGAAAGTTGACTGTAGGAAAATTCTTCAACAAGTAATCTTCTTGAAAGAATAATTTATAAAAAGTTTAAGTCCTAAAAATACATACATTCTTCAAAGCTATCCTCTGTACTTTGTTCTGTGAGAGTAATTTTATGATACAGAAGCTAGATGATGTCTAAGATAGTAGTCTCCCAAGAAGGTTACATCACTAGACAACACAATCCACGGCGGAGTGTTCATGATTCGCGCGTTCTTAAGGGCGAAACCCTTAAGAATCGGCAATGGAATTCCCTTCTTTAACTGCGAGTTCAAGTACGGTATCAGGACGGTTTTGAGGACAGTTGATGTCAATGACTGCAAAATGGATACAAAGTAAAAGAGTAAGATTCATATAAATATGCCTTGACTAACAAGTAACTGATAAGTAATAACAGTCATGTATATCAAAGTCGAAATTACAATGATTTTTGTATGAACATGGAGATGGTGTTACATATGTGAAAAGATGAATGAATTTTTTGCTACTTACCTGAATTACATTCATGTGAAGTTTCCCTATTTTGCTCCATTTTAAGTATGTGGAGAACTTCTTCAGTTTAAGCCGACCAGTGAGACTTTTTCGAACAATTTCCGCGTCAAATGAAGCACTGATGTTCTATTTCAACAAGCAATATTAATGGAACATGTTATGATAATTGATAAGATACTGATCATGTTATCAGAATGTAGAAATGAAACAAATTGTGAGAATTGTTACCACAGAGATGCATGTAACAGGTATGATTTCACCGGCTTCCAAAACATCAATGATTAAATCTATGGAAACGGTAGCGTCGATATCTTGATCAGACACTTCTATAACCGGTGAAGAAGATACCGAGATATTAAGGTTCATGTCATCGTTTGGATATTGTTTGTATAATTGAGGAATGATGAGTTTCCATTCAGCAGTGTTCAAAAGGGACTGGTTAGGTAGTTCATCAAGTATCCAATGCAAAGCATCTGCCTGAGGCAAAAACAGCATAAACTATCAAAAACTATACTTGAGTTGAGTCTATAATAATGCAAATGTATATACAGAATTCAGAAACTTACTGCAAAGTAAACTTCGGAGGCCGATTTGAAAACGTTTTCGTGTATTGAAATGTTAATCATCTTTGGTAAATCACCATTTGAAAGAGAAATGGGATCAGAACCTTTATGGTAACCTTGAGGTACTAAAACACCCTTTCTCTCACTGAATAAACCGTTGATTTTGAGTTCGATAGAAGAGTTACTCAGCACAGGATTATCGATGAAAGAAACATTAAGAGCAGCAGTTTTGTCTAATGAAATTGTCTTCGGAAGAGTTTGAAGTAAATCGTCGAGTGTAGGTATCCCTTCTCGTATTTTCTTGGAAACAGCATCTTCAACTGCAGATCCTATATTTCCTTTAAAAGCATCAACTAGCCTGCAGCAAAAAAACAAAAGTCATAATATATATCTTTCTTTCTATCTATCCGTCTGTCTATTTATCTATCTGTCTATCCATCTATCTGAACTATTCTCGAAAACGGATTAAGTTAACTGAGTTTCTTACACTTGATAAAGCCAAGCTGCTCCGCCGTTCATTTTTATCCTTAATTCTCCAACATCACATCCATAATCCAAGAGATCAAGCTTTAAAGTTCCTCCTTGGTTCCTTAAATTTACAGTTAGTCCCACTTGCATATCTTCAACCTTCCAAACATATATAGCACAACACAACCAAGTAAGGAATATTATCGGTTGATCAAAGAGGGAAACAAAACTACCTGAATTACTAGTACATCACAAACACAACACTGACACATCAACACCGATAAAAAATTGAAAAAATCAGTTAATCGAACCTATTCACATGTGTCAGTATCGTGTCTGGTGTCTCTATCAGACATTTCGATCATATCCTAAACCCTAAATTCTTAACAACAATATAATAGATTGATACAACAATAAAATACCTTAACAGTGGCAGTGCCACTATCTGAAATTCCAATTGGGACCAACCAACTACTAACAGTATACCTCCAATTCAAGCTCAAATTAGCAGTAGCACCTGAAACAACAACAGCAATACCAGAATCACCAGTTTCAACAGACGAAGAACTCACTTGAATATTCTTAATCATAATCTCAGAAAGAATGACATGAGCTTTTCCAACAAGAGGAACTTGAACAGATTTCTCAATTTGTGGAAGCTGAGAAACAACTATAGATGCAATACTTTGGTTTATTAGAATGTCTTTGACAAAGTCAAGACCCTGATCAGATATAATCACAGAGATGAAACCATCTTCAAGAGAAACACTGGTTGTTGAGATTAATAGAAAGGACAAGAAAAGGACAGAAATCCTATGTGACATGATTTGTCTCTGTGAGAATGAATTATAAAACTAATGAATCTATGTTGATCAAGAAAACATCAACATGAAACCTAGATGGTGTTGTTGAATCTTGAAGAGAGTTTTAATGATGTTTGTGTTTTAGATTTATTAGTGAAAGATGAAAATAATATTGTTAGTGTTCTAATAACAACCAACTTTGTGGTTGGTTTTGGAAGTTTGTTGAATAATTAATATTATATTATATAGTAGTGTTCAATTATTATTAATATAAAATGTATATTTATTTTTGTCAAAAAAATATATTTGAAAGTTAGCTCGAGGCCCACGCGACTTGTTACTTATTTTACATTTCATTGTGTGTGTATATCCCTAATTACTCTAAGCCTTAAAAAAAACATTCCTTTTTATTTTTCTAATCTCATTTAGTCTCATTAATCCATCATTTAATAACAGAAAAAATTAATTAGAAAATGACAAAAATCAGAATCTTATAGCCCACATTTTATGGACTCCTTTTTTTATTGGCTTTATGGACTCCTAATTGATTTTATTTTTGATTAAACACTTTGAAAGAAATTGTTGATAGAAGCAAATTGATAAGGGTAATTATAGAAGAAAGAAAAACTTGCATGGATACGATCTTAAAATTTTAATTTTTTAAATTGGATTTATGGGGTTGGTTGTGATTGAGTAAGAGAAAAAAAGATTTAAATAAAAAAATTGTAATTGGTTGCTTGTAAAATCACATGTTATGTTTGTTTTAATACAAATATTTTTCTTAGAGAGGATATTCATATTAAGTTAAAGGCAAAAATTTACCAGGTATCCTTTAAGTTATTTGATTGTAACAGTTAAATTTTTTTCAGCAACTTGTTCTTTTAAGTTATTAAATGTGTGCATTGTTATCATTTTTTTACAGAGAAAATATGCTAATTGTAGATGTAATTCTTTTGAGTGGTATGAAAATGATGAAGAAAAATACAACAATAAACATTTCTAAATATTTAAAATGCGAGAAAAATGAGGTAGAAATCACTCAAAAGGACCTAATTATTATAAAAAAAAAAAAATTAAAAGACCAACCTAATAAAAAAAATAACTTAAAGGATATGGTGTAATTTTACCAAGTTAAATATGTACCATCGGTGTGGGATAAAAGTTTATGGTGTTTATAGAGAATAATCTCTATTAAAAAACTCCTCCTCCTAAACTTCTTTTTAAGTACAATCAATAAAATGCATGTCAAATATATTATTTGATTAAGTGTGATATTTTTAACAAATTAATCCTATAAATTTTATCGGATATAATTGGTTCTATGAGTTATAAAATATCTGCAGCATTATTCTTTTTTCATTCAACTCCATCAAAATGAGTTTACGTGAAGCTTGGGTGGCAGGTTGAAATTAACCTCTTTCAAAGTTGGAGTTCATATTTGTATTATCCAATTTTGATTTATATCAAAATTGATCAACTATTTTAGACCTTCTACCTCAATATTAAATTACTAACATTTTTTAACTAAGTTGGACAAAAATAATAATGATAATAAAGAAAATGTTAACATATGCTAGCATAAGTAAGATACTATGTATAAAAATTGTTTTGAAATATGTGTATTGACTTTCTTATAAATTTAAAATTGGATTTTTTTTTCCCAATACATATTTTCTGTTTTAATATTTGTGTCTTTCGAATCCTAGTTAACATGACCCTTAAAATAAATAAGTGTTTTTGAAATATAATGATAAAACTATTTGTATGATCTATTTAATCAACTATTTTGAAGTGTTGCATTGAAAGAATTGAGTAATTATCAATTGCTAACATAAAAAAATTATAATTAAACCATCCGTGAAAATCACTTTAACACCCAAATAGAATATCCATTAAGAAATGTTGTGAGTGCGTGTTGGAGGCTAAAACATACTCGTATACTTTTATTTCCAATTTAATTTAAGTTATAATTATTTAGTTAAGAATTAATTATTAGATTATCACTTAACACAAGAAAGAAAAAAAGGGAATAAACAATTGAGGTCCTGAGTGAGCTTCCAACAAACATTCCAGGTGATTTTGAGAGACATCAGAAAGTTCCATGCATTTGTATGCATCAAGATTCTCTGTTGAAAAGTGAAACTCTGGATTCAGGAGATGCATGATTCCAATACCAACCAAAAATTGCAAATTTAAAGCAATAATACATATATACTCACATGCTACATAAATTGAATAATAAACTTCTATAACCCAAACAAATAACAAAACTTGAATAGTGGGTTTTTTCCTCCACAGGATTATATGGACTCCCAATATTCCCTGATCCAATCCTAATCAAGTTCTCATATATGCAAATGTCCTTTTCTTTCTAAATAAACCCACTGTCCATCACATCTTCTGAATGAACAAAGGTAAGAATCACATATTTCCAAATCAATCATACTAATTCACAACACTGCTACAATAATAATGATATGCATGAAGCAAGCAGATGCACAAGCATGTATGACATACTCCTGCCTCCAGAATTGACAATTCCCCTTCGCTGATTCTTCCCGTTACAGACATCTCCTTGATTCAAATCTCACCTTTGTCAATTCATGTATTTAGATATAGAAACAAAGAAAACTGCTTTATAGGAAGTAATCTGGCGCTGGTTTCTTGGCAGGTGCGCCTCTTGAGTCCTGTGATTCATTAAAATTTGAAAAATCAATATCAACCAATGAACAAATTAATCTTTGCATTGGTGGCAAAGAACACGAACCACCAATTGTTTGCTCAAACATGCATAGATTGTACATTCAAATATGTAAATTCAGTAGGATTTAAAAATTGTAACCATGATGCATAAGAGGCGCATTCTTTACGACATGAATCAACGGATTTGACATAAAGGGATTGATGCTTGAATTGCTGCTTTTTTAGGAAACAATAATCCATATAGCTATCTATGCACCAAGTTTATAACAATAATAATCAAAATCAAGTGATTTTGCCAACAAACCTGTGGGGCAGCTTCAAACACACGAAACTGCTTATTAAGATTACCGTCTAATTCCAAAATTGCAGCTACATTACCACATCTGTAACAAAGACGAAAATTTCTTATTTAATACACCGGAATACAAATAATAACTGGCATTTGAATTGATTATGTACCTGTAGCAATAATTTGGAGCTGACCAGACAGTAACTATCTGGTTATTGAACATCCATTTATATCCTTCCATTACCAACTGATGAGCTCGGCAAATATAGTCAATGTTATTGGTGTGGTTAAAAGAAGAGACAACACTACCGCCAAACAAGAAACCAGCACCACGGGGACTCAGACCCCATCCATCCACAATATCTTCAGGATCTGACCATAGGAGGTCACACATGGCACCATCATGAGGTACCTCTTGCTTTCTATCAATAGTTCGTATCTGGATATGAATAGTAAATAATCTGTATAATGTAGTCTATATACGATCTAGGACTAAATCTTTAGACACATAAGTTGGGGTAGAACTTCTAACCTGATCCAATGTTGTAATGGCAGGAGAGAGGCCACCATGAACACTGAAAATCTTGTTTTCAATTAGAGCAGACAAGCTACAGTTTATCGATATAAATGAAAGTCATTAGCAAAAATGCACGTTAAAACAAATAAGTTTGTAAATGAAACTAATTTTATTAAGTTAAAGCAGCTACATACATACAATGTTCCATTAAAACCCTAATTTCTTTTTCTACACCCTCACAATTACTGTGTGACCATCCATGTGGCCTCATAGCGTGTTGCTAGCATTTTTCTTCTCTATATTATTTGATAAGGCTGTCAAAATATATAGTCTGTGGTTCTTGGAATCACCCACCTCAACCCATTTTCCTCTTAAAATACACAAAGACGAGCTGCATAAGCATCCTTCTAATATTAGCCTAGCTCGTATACACCTACACTCCTTTACTCTAAAATAGAAAGGATAATGCATAAACTTTGCAATTAACAGTGGCAGCGGTAGAAACACTTCATTTATGAATTTGACAGTTGAAAGAATGACAGAGAAAAATAATCCAGAAAAAGTTTCCCAAACAAAGAGCATAGTGTTCAAAAGAATTATCATATAGTTTTCTGGGTAGAAAAAAAATCCAAAGAAAAGCAAAAGAAGCAGCCCCTGTACCCATAAAACAGACAGGGAAAAGAAAGAGATGTCAGCAACAATATAGTATGAAAACTGCAGTTTATGGTAAAACGTCCATTTCACATGAGGCTGCGTACATCTACTCTCCCAGGCCCAGACTTTCCTTGATAAGAGCCTCGTGCGCTGGGCTGCCCATGTATGTTTATGTGGAATGACATAAAGCGGATTGAGACATAAATATAAACATGTCTTTATTTTAGTCTTGCACTAGGTTGTTAATATCGGATAATAGCACGTAGCGCCGGTCCCCTAAAATGCTATGGCGGGATGACCGCCATTGTGAAGACTAAAAAACAATGTACCCGGTAAATATAAACTCAAACAGATTACGTAAACACTTAAACATAGAAGTTTCAACAACATACATAAATTTCGACAGCATACATATCCCACCAAATGAGTCCCATCAAAATAAAATTATAAAAGTATTCAAAATGACTAAACCAATATCAAGATTTTCCACTGCCAACCAATATCAAGATTGTCACCAATAGCTTTAAAATAAACTTTGTTGCTGGAAGTTGGTGTTACATTTGCAGAGGCAGGGGATGATGATGCCATGATTGTTATTAAAAGAGAAACAGAGCAACACAACAGAACAGAGGAGAAGGCGAGGGAGAACTGTGGAAAACAGGAAGGTAGGGAAGAATGGATGTGAACGGCTGCGAATGGGTGAGAACAGCGACGAAACAGATGAAAGAGGCGGAGAACGGCGAAGAACAATGGTGACTTGCGAAAGGAGGTGAAAAAGGAAGAGGAAAATGAAAAAACACGGTGAAACTGAATGAAGCCAACACATGGCCTTGAATATTAGGTCAAAAAGGTCAAAAATACCAACATACCCTTAAAAGTTTTTGGATTTACGGAATGGTCCCTAATTTAAGAATAGAGGTCAGCAAACTGCTACAGCAGTGCTATTGTGCCACTACCACACCACTATTCACGGCCGCTATTGTGCCGCTACCACACCACTATTCACGGCCGTCGGCCGCTGTTGTCGATAGTGCTTTGCAATCCTATAGTGTTGCAGTGAGGTGACATTCCGTCACGCTATGCCGCTATAGAGGTGATATAGCGCGCTATTGACAACCTAGGTCTTGCATATGCGAGCTACCCCTTCATACGACTTACATGTTTGATTTGCTATAAAACACACCTGGGGCAATTGGGCAGCCCAGTGCACAAGGCTCCCCCCCAAGTGGAATCTGAGCCTGGGGATGGTAAACGTGTGCAGCCTCACTCTCGCAAAAGGAAAGCCTTTCAGGATTTAAACCTGTGACCTCCAAGTCATAAGGCAACAACCTCACAATTGTGCCAAAGCTCACTCTCTCCACAGAAACAAATGTACAAATAAATTTTTTACATCTATTAAATAGCAGCAAACCTTAAGTAATCGAATATGTCGGTGCAATATCTCCAAACATTTACTGAACCATATTTCCGAAGGCATTCGTCATAGAAACCGTATACCTGTCAAGTGATAGATAATGAATAAGTGTTTCAAAGTAAAAAATTGTTGAGAAATATTTCAATGCCTTTTCCCCTTTACTTTTATTCATTATTCCCCTTCAGCTAATAGACAAACCTGTGTGATCTGACGACTTTCATGGTTTCCCCTAATGAGTGTTATCCGATCTGGATACCTCACCTGATTGTATGTCACTAATTAGTTACAGAATTGATGAAAAAACGCAGATAATGGCTTAAAAGGAATGACTGAGACAGAAATTGATAAATCCCTTTTTTAAGGGAGTTGACAAAACACTTTAATCTTTTGTTTTTCATTTAAATAAATTATAAAAGAATAATTTAACAAGACAGCTAACTCAAAACTTTATGAAATATTAACTAATTTGAAGAATTATCAAGAGATAAACAAAGCTAAAAGAAGGAGAATCAGACATTCTTTCTAAAAATAATGAAAATGTAAAAACAAATAGAGAAAAAGCATAAGCTCAAAAATGAAAACAGCCCCTTTGAATTATAGATAAAGCAACAACGACAATAACAATTAAGCTTTTTCTCAGAAGGTGGTACATGAACCAATCGGCGGCATAAAATCTCCTCGAGTATTGAGTTCATAATCACTTCATGTATCTCCAAGTTTCTAAAGTATATGGTTGACATATAGTTTTTCCTGAGCACCCTCTACCTCTAACTTAAGTGTTGTTAATTGCATATTGCAGAAAATAGTTGTTTGTTGAATTTTCACTATGCTACAGTGCCTCTAATTGATAACACTTAGTACTAACTTGCATATCAGTTATCACAGAACAACAGTGTTGTGTTCAAATTCCGCTACGCAATAACACTATACTGTCGCTATTTGACAACACTGTCTAGCAATTGGGCTATAACCCTTCATTATAGACATAGGACTCCCTAAAAGGCTAAAACACATGGTGAGAAACCTAAAAGTGGGTGTGAAATTTCTGAGAGTAGAAGAAATTGCTGACTGAAAGCGTCTGATTCTTGATTTCATTTCATCAACAAAAATTCAACACCAGATTACAAAAAGACCACCAATAATTAAAGCCTCCTCTGGCAGATTTTCAAGTGTAGCCACTCATGCCATTCCACACAAAGACTTGTAGATAATTAACAAATTTGAATTCCTCCAAAAAAGCATCAAGTTCACTCGAACACATTACATTATCCTAACACCAATCTCACAACCCAGAAATCACAAGAGCACATTTCTATTCTATGATAAATCAACCACTGAGCAAACTAACAGAAGCATTCTTGAAATCATTGTACCGAAGCCAAACACAGATCTAGAACATACACCACAACACTCACAAAAAACTACAATATTCTCTAAAACAATCACTCAACATGCTTCTTACTTACAATTATAACAGAACAATAAAATTACATCAAATCAAAAAATTATGCAAGAGAAAAACAAAAGAGTACATATCACCTTGAGAGCGAGCAAAAGCAGAAACGTTTCAACCGAATAAAATCCTCTATCAACAAAATCCCCAAGGAACAAATAGTTAGTCTTAGGGCAATCACCTCCTACTTTAAAAAGCTCTTTCATATCATAAAACTGTCCATGAATATCCCCACATATCTACAAACAACAAAAACACAACCACCAAAACAGCTATCGTCAGTTCCATTGCAACAAAAAAAATCACAAATCAATATTACAGTAAAAAAAATTCAAAATTGAAACACTAACCCTAAAATCAACCACTGATTATCACAGTGAGCCCTAGAAAATTGATATTCTATTCTTAACCTAAGATATTATAGAGAGAAAATTTGAAAGAGAAAGAGTGACTAACAGTGACAGGAGCGTCGACCCTTTGAACATTGCTTTCTTCAACAAGGATTTCAATGGCTTTAAGGCAGAGAGCTTTCACTTCAGATTCCTTCAGAGGTTCGCATCGTTTCAGCTGCTCAATTTGTCTGTCTAGGTCAGACATCTCTCTCCTCTCTCTTTCTCTCTCCTCTTTCTCGCTCTAAACGGTGATGAAGATTCAGTCACTGCCTCAGAGCTTCTTCCACTGCTTCTTCTTCTTCTTCAATTTTCGTTTTCTCAGTTTTTGTTCTTCTGTTTTGCAAAATACTACCCTTTTATTTTTATATATTTCTTATTCAATTAATATTTTTAATTACTTGGTTTTAGTTATGTTTTTAAATTTGGGAAATATTTATGGTTATAAAATAAAGATAGTTTCAATTTAGATTATTGTTATTTTGTAATTTTGGTGATTGTGATTTCTGATAGATATTTCTTCATTTTTGTTATATCTGACTTTATTGTTTTTGGAGACTCAAAATACATGTACCCTCAATTTTTATTTATTTTTGTTTACAAATAGGAAGAAATGTAAGTATCAATTAAAATCAAAATTTTATTTATTTATTTATTTTATGAAAAATTAATTAAATATCAAAAAATAAATACAATAAAGTATGTTAAAATAAAGTTGTAACATAAATAATAAGTGGAAATAGAATTCATTGCCGATGATATTTCAACTACCAAAGTAGTGTCAAAGCTAAGATAATTGTTAAACATAACAAAGAAGGCATAGAGTAATCACACTTGGTTGTATGAGTAGTTGTTATTACATAGTTTGTTAAGTTAGTTATAGTAGTTAGTTGTGTTGTAACTAACTCAGCTTCACTATATAAGCTTGACACTGTGTATGATTGTAAACTTAGTTGTGAAATAAAAGATTTGCCTTCTTCTTCCTCGGTTTAAGCTTTCTGGTTTTCACTCATGGCTACCAAATTGTAGCTTCACATGGTATCATCGACCTATGGCTACCTCCTTATCATTTTTCCGCTGCATTCTTATTCACAACTCAATTTCTCTCCTCTTTCCGATCTTCTTTCCGCTTCTTTTCTTGCATCATGTCTTCAGATGGATCTTCTCCTTCTCCGATCAATCATGGCAACAAAGGGTATCAAAATGATACTCTCAATCCCTACGTCATGCATCCTAACGAGAATCCCGCCCTCGTTCTTGTTTCTCCTCTCTTGAATGCTAGCAATTATCATTCTTGGTCAAGATCAATGACAATGGCATTGAGATCCAAGAATAAACTCCATTTTATCAATGGTGCATTACCTCGACCGCCTGATGAGGATCGTGATTCTCTTGCTTGGGATCGTTGCAACACGACGATCATGTCATGGCTGAACAATTCTGTGGAATACGAAATTTCTCAAAGTGTATTATGGATGGAGACGGCTTCAAGCATATGGAAAGAACTTAAAGATCGATTTTATCATGGAGATGTTTTCAGAATCTCAGAGATTCAAGAAGAAATTTGCACCCTTCGGCAAGGTGATTCTTCCATTTCTTCCTATTACACAAAATTGAAAATGCTGTGGCAAGAGTTAGATAATTTTCGCCCCATACCTGTTTGTGATTGTGCCTCCACGTGCATAGCAATTGAAAAGATGCGTAGCTATCATGATTCTGACCAAGTTATTAGATTTCTGAAAGGATTGAATGATACATATTCTGCTGTTAGATCCCAAATTATGTTAATGGATCCTCTTCCCAACATTTGCAAAGTTTACTCTTTACTTGTACAACAAGAAAGACAGTTGATTGTTCCAGTTGATGAATCCAAAATTTTAGCTTTTCCTGCTACTCAATCTCAAGGAAGAGGTCATAATTCTGCTAGAGGACGTGGCTCAAGAGGTGGTAGATCCTTCAGTGGTCGTGGTAGAGGCATGAGGGTGTGTACTCATTGTGGTACGACCAATCATACAATTGACACATGCTTCAAAAAGCATGGTTACCCTCCTCATTGGCAGCAACAAAACCATATCAACAATGTTTCAGTCGAGCAAGAGCATGAAGATGAAGCTCAACATGAACTTCCTAATGAGCAAATCAATGACACAACATCTGGCACTATTGGATTCACACCTGCCCAGCATAAAGCTCTTCTGGCTTTACTCCAGCATTCTTTAACTCCTCACAGTGTGAATCGTCTTGTCACTCAATCTACATCCAGCTCAGGTATTATATGTACTTTTCCTTCTCAGGACTTGAATGAATCCTTCATCCTAGACACAGGAGCTACTGATCATGTTTGTTTTTCCAAAAGGCTTTTTTCTTGCATCACATGAATTCCTGAAATTACTGTTAAGTTACCAAATGGAACTTTAGTGTCTACCCATTTTGCTGGAACCATTCAATTTGCTGATGATTTTGTGCTGACCAATGTCCTCTATATGCCACACTTCACTTTTAATCTTATTTATGTACCCAAACTCACTTCACATTTAGATTGTCAACTGCTCTTTGGTAATTCTTCTTGTTTCATATAGAACACTTACTCCAAGAAGAGGATTGGTATAGCTGAATTGCGAGGAGGACTGTATATTCTCACTCAGCCACTTGCACTCATTCCCAACCTTTCTTCATCACCTCATGTTAATTCTCTAGCACTTCCACACAATTCTGTAAACATTAGTTCTAGAACTGCATGTAATCTTTGGCATTTACGACTTGGACATCCTTCTAATGCCAAGTTAATTGAAATAAAGAAATCTTTTCCTTTCATTAGTATTGATCCATCTAATATACCTTGTGACATTTGCTTTTATGCCAAGCAGAAAAGACTGCCTTTTCCTGACAGTATTCATGTGTCTAATGAATTTTTTGATTTGGTCCACATGGACATTTGGGGACCTCTCCCCATTCCTTCTATTAATGGTCACAAGTATTTCCTTACTGTTGTAGATGACAAGAGTCGTTTTACTTGGATTTTTCTTATGAAACACAAAACTGAAACTAGAAATTTGATCAAATTTTTTGTCTCCATGGCCCTAACCCAGCATAACAAAACTATCAAATGCATAAGATCAGACAATGGCAATGAGTTTCTCTTACATGATTACTACCAAACTCATGGCATTCTCCATCACACATCTTGTGTTGGTACTCCTCAACAAAATGGGATAGTTGAGAGGAAGCACCAACACATACTTACCATCACTAGAGCCCTTCTATTCCAAGCCCATCTTCCCAAAATATTCTGGTCTTATGCAGTCATTCATGCTATTCACATTATCAACAGACTTCCTACACCTTTCTTGCAAAACAAGTCACCTTTTGAAATCTTATATACCAGTCTGCCAAACATTAAATCCCTTAGAGTCTTTGGTTCCTTATGTTATGCTACCACATTGCAATCTCATAGAAAGAAACTTGATTCTAGATCCAGAAAATGCCTTTACTTAGGAATCAAACTTGGAGTCAAAGGCCATATTCTGTTTGATTTGCAATCCAAAGAAATTTTTCTGTCTAGAGATGTTGTCTTTTTTGAGCATATTTTTCCTTATCCACCTACATCTTCTTCTCCATCCATTTAGCCTTCAAATGAAATTTTTGATTTTCCTTTCATCCATGAGTCTATTCCTCAATCCCCTATCCCTCTATCTCAAAATGTTTCCACTGGACCTTCTAATGAGTCCTCTTCTGACAATATCGCTCATACCTCCTCTGAAGGATAGAAAAACACTTAGAAAGGGGGGGATTGAATAAGTGTAACTTTAAATCTTGGACGATAAAAATAAAATGCACAATTATTTTTATCCTGGTTCGCTGTTAACGAAGCTACTCCAGTCCACCCCCGCAGAGATGATTTACCTCAACTGAGGATTTAATCCACTAATCGCACGGATTACAATGGTTTTCCACTTAGTCCGCAACTAAGTCTTCCAGAGTCTTCTGATCACACACTGATCACTCCGGGAACAACTGCTTAGTTCACTCCTAAGACTTTTCTAGAGTCTACTGATCAACACGATCACTCTAGGCTTAGTTCACTCCTAAGACTTTCTGCTCAGCCAACTGCTAAGACTTCCTAGAGTATACTGATCAACCGATCACTCTAGTTCCTTACAACTTAATGTAATCAGTTCAAGAGTTTACAAATGCTTCTTAAAAGCGATAATCACAACTGTGATATTTCTCTTACAGTTTAAGCTTAATCTCACTAAGATATTACAACAGCAATGTAGTGAGCTTTGATGAAGATGAAGATTCTGAGTTTAGATTTGAACAGAGTTTCAGCAAGTTTGATATGAGTTGTTTTGGTGCAGAATCGTTAACCTTGCTTCTCATCAGAACTTCATATTTATAGGCGTTGAGAAGATGACCGTTGAATGCATTTAATGCTTTGCATGTTCCGTACAGCTTTGCATTTAATGTTATACGCTTTTGTCAACTACCTCGAGCCTTGTTCATGCTGTGTCTACTGACGTAGCCTTTAGTAGCTTTAACGTTCCTTTTGTCAGTCAGCGTAGTCTGCCACCTGTACTTCTTTCTGATCTGATGTTTGTGAATATAACGTTTGAATATCATCAGAGTCAAACAGCTTGGTGCATAGCATCTTCTGATCTTCTGATCTTGAAGTGCTTCTGAGCGTGATACCATCTTCTGATCTTCAGTGCTTCTGATCTCATGTTCTTCTGATGCTTCCATAGACCCATGTTCTGATTCTGCTTCGACCATCTTCTGATGTCTTGCCAGACCATGTTCTGATGTTGCATGCTGAACCATTTGAGACACATCTTCTGAGCGCTGAATTATGCGTACTCTTTATATATTTCCTGAAAGGGAAATTGCATTGGATTAGAGTACCATATTATCTTAAGCAAAATTCATATTATTGTTATCATCAAAACTAAGATAATTGATAAGAACAAATCTTGTTCTAACAATCTCCCCCTTTTTGATGATGACAAAAACATATATAAATGATATGAATTTGCGATCAGAAAGAGTAGACGGCAAAAGACAAATTACACAGCTATAGCATAAGCATATGAATATGTCTCCCCCTGAGATTAACAATCTCCCCCTGAGATAAATAATCTCCCCCTGAAATAAATACTCGAAGAACTTTAATAAAAGACTTCCCTGATTATTTCGGTAGAGACGATCATATAAGCTTCTGCCTTCAGAGAATTCATAGCTTCTGACTTCTGCTTCCATTGGACAGCTTCAGAACTTGAATTTCTTTGATCTTCAGAACATTCACAGCTTCTGACTTCTGCTTCCATTCAGGACAGCTTCAGAACTTGAATTTCTTTGATCTTCAGAACATTCACAGCTTCTGACTTCTGCTTCCATTCAGGACAGCTTCAGAACTTGAATTTCTGGATCTTTTAGGACATTCACATCTTCTGATTTCTGCTTCCCTCGGATAGCTTCAGAACTTTGAATGTCTACCAATCATCACTTCATGCTAGATTTGTATCAGAACATTGTTGAATGTACCAGAGCATCATCTGAGCATCTCTACATCCTGAAATGTTACAGAACAAAAACTAAACGACAAAAGTCAGCATGAACGAGTTAGAACATAAAATGTATATTCAAATACATGATATGTATCAGAGCCAAATGTATCAGAGCATTTAGGCTAAAAACGTGTATCAGAGCAAATAATGTATCAGGGCCATAACATTATATGTATCAAAGCAAATAGAATTTTGTCAGAACAGGATAGACAATGATATTCAAATTCTATTATCAGTGCTTCTGATTCATTCTTCTTTCTTGCTTCTGATCTCTGAAGCTTGACAGCACTCAGCTTGCTTCAGTTTCCATGGTTTTGCTTCTGGTGTTTGCTTTGAAGATTCACTTCACTTCTCTGTACCTGCAAAACACTTAAACCATATAGAACTTGCAGTTCTTGTAAGTGAATGTGTGGGAGCTTTTACCCAGCAACTGATAGATTTAATCAAATCATTTATCATTTATCTTCTCCCCCTTTTTGTCATAACATCAAAAAGAATATCTAAAAAGATTCAAATGCATAAAACAAAAGAAAACATTTACTGGAATGAAACTTTTTCATTGATAATCAAAAAGGTTTACAAGAAAGGAATGCAGGAAAACAGATGCAACAAGGAAAGGAAACTACAAAGACCAAAAGACTAAGATCCTAGCCTACGCAAAATCCGTGCCAGAACATCATGAATCCCGTCAGTGCTCGTAGCTTGCCTTGTCATGAAGGAACGAAACTCAGCATTGGCTGCTTCTTGCGCGTCCAAACGAGAAGCCAGCATAGCTTGATTCTGATGAAGAGTTTCCAAGGTCTCCATCAGAGCTGAGGTTTCACCAGAAGAAGAAGCACCAGTATTTCTGCCCAGAGGGACAGCAATCTCAGCAGGGTGATCTTCTGGAAGATCTTCAGCTTGTGCATCTCCCATTTCCTCATCTGAGTCTGACTCAGAAGGAGCCTTGGCATATTCTGGTTCAGGCAGCTCAGAAGTTCCATCTTCCAATGCTTGAAGAATAGCTGCTAGGTTTGTTGGAGGAGAAGGACCAGCAACTTCAGCACGATAAACCACTACTGGAAAGACCATGTGAGGTGCTTTTTCAGAAGGGTTCATTCTGAACCAGTTGAACAGCCACTGAAAATCTCCAGTCAGCACAGGAAACCAGAGCACAGAAGACCGGGGTTTCCACACCACGATATCTCTGCAGAGATTTTCTTCTTCCAACTCATCTGCAGGTATCTTCTCTTCAAGAACGCTTCTGTTCCTGATGAGACAGTGGTGGCTGCTCTCACCAACTTCCAACCGGAGACCACGCACACCAGGAGCTTCAGACATAATCCTTCTCTGAGTGTCTGTAGCCTTATCCAGAAAATCCTGACGAAAGGTATTCCAGAGGTTGTTTGTAGCATACTCATCCAGATGATTAAGGTGAGCAGCACCTAGAATCTCCAACCAGCCATTTACATCGGCATGTAAAAGCTCCAGATATGTTTGAGAGGTAGGGGTTGGAGGGTTGACAGTGAACCTTGAATCGGGAAGAACAACACTATAGGGATTAGGTGTTCTGGTGGGAAAAGGGTATGACAGGGATGAAGAAATATCTGATGGAAGGGTTAAAGGAGAGGAGATATCAGATGGTGAAGAAGGTGGTTCCGAGAGGATGAATGAGGAGGAAGAGCTTGACGATGGATTCATGATGAATTTTCAGATATTGGAAACTGCTAGGGTTTATGATATGAAAAGAGAGAGATGAAAAAGAAACCGAATGCAGAGAGAAATATGAGAGGGAAAAGAAACGTTTGAAGAGTATATAAAAAAAACTGAAAGAGAGTAAATGATGAAAAGCATTTAATGTTACGTGACATGAGGAGAGATAATAATGACAAAAGACGTGATTTGCACAGTTACCTAAGTAGACGTCCCCTCAACTGCACGCACGCTTGTCCAGGAATAGTGAACACGTGTTTACCATCTGGATAGCCAGTTACAGCTGTTTTGCTTTTAGAGAGATTCTGAATCAACTTAAACACTGAAACGTTAGTAATAACTGAATCACAATTTCTAATTGATTTCTATCAGAACTTCTAAAAAAAAATAATTTCATATCAAAGGATACTCATACGTAAGAATATTTCATCTTCTCATTCTGAGCTTGTTTCTGAAGACCCAATTTGTACCAATTATATTGAATCCATCTGGTCTAGGAACAAGATCCCAAACATCATTCCTTATGAACTGATTTAGTTCTTCTTGCATAGCAATTATCCAGTCTGGATCTTCTAGAGCATGATCAACAGAAGTTGGCTCGATCAAAGATACAAGACCTAATTGACAGTCTGCATTGTTCTTAAGGAATGCTCTTGTTCTGATTGGATCATCCTTCTTTCCAAGAATGACATCTTCTGAATGACCAGAGATGAGTCTGGATGATCTTCTGACAGATGGTTCTTCAGAAATACTCAGATCCTCCAGAGAAGCTGATACTTGATCTTCAGATTCTTTGCTTCTGAGAAGCTCTGCTTCTGATGCGTTGCTTCTTGGCTCAACAACTTCTGATATGTCAATATCATAACCTGCAAAATTATCAAACTGCTTTGGTTTTTCAGAACCAAGCTTATCATCAAACCTGATATTGATTGATTCTTCTACAACCAATGTTTCAGTATTGTATACTCTGTAGCCTTTTGAGCGTTCAGAATATCCAAGAAGGAAACATTTTTGTGCTTTGGAATCAAACTTACCAAGATGATCTTTAGTGTTCAGAATAAAGCATACACATCCAAAAGGATGGAAATATGAAATGTTGGGCTTTCTATTCTTCCACAATTCATAGGGAGTCTTATTTAGAATAGGTCTGATAGAGATTCTATTCTGAATATAGCATGCAGTGTTTATTGCTTCTGCCCAGAAATGCTTAGCCATATTGGTTTCATTGATCATGGTTCTGGCCATTTCTTGCAGAGTCCTATTCTTTCGTTCTACAACCCCATTTTGCTGTGGAGTTCTAGGACAAGAGAAATCATGGGCAATACCATTTTCTTTGAAGAATTCTTCAAAGGATCTGTTCTCAAATTCACCACCATGATCACTTCTGACCTTTATGATTTTACACTCTTTTTCAGATTGAATCTGAATGCAGAAATCAAAGAACACTGAATGAGTCTCATCCTTGTGTTTCAAGAATTTTACCCATGTCCAGCGACTATAATCATCTACGATGACTAATCCATATTTCTTTCCTCTGACAGATGCTGTTTTGACTGGTCCAAACAGATCAATGTGCAAGAGTTCTAATGACCTTGAGGTAGAAACAACATTCTTAGACTTGAATGCAGGTTTGGAGAACTTGCCCTTCTGACATGCTTCACAAAGAGCATCTGATTGGAATTTCAGATTAGGGAGTCCTCTGACAAGATTCAGTTTGTTAATCTGAGAGATCTTTCTCAAACTAGCATGACCTAATCTCCTGTGTCAGACCCACTGCTCTTCAGAAACAGACATAAGACAAGTCACCTTCTGACTCATAAGATCTTGCAGATCTGTCTTATAAATGTTATTCTTCCTCTTGCCTGTAAATAGGATTGAGCCATCCTTCTGATTTACAGCCTTGCAAGACTCTTGATTAAAGATTATATCATAACCATTGTCACTTAATTGACTGATAGATAAGAGGTTATGAGTTAATCCTTCTACAAGAAGTACATTAGAAATGGAAGGAGAGTTACCAGACTTTATAGTTCCAGAGCCAATTATCTTGCCCTTCTGATCTCCTCCGAACTTGACTTCTCCTCCAGACTTAAGCACCAGGTCTTGGAACATAGACCTTCTTCCTGTCATGTGTCGCGAGCATCCAGAGTCCAGGTACCATGACATGTTGTGCTTTGTCCTTCTTGCAGCCAAGGATATCTGCAATAGGAATAATCTTATCCTTAGGTACCCACATTTTCTTGGGTCCTTTCTTGTTAGATTTTCTCAAGTTCTGATTGAACTTGGGTTTAACATTATAAGCAATAGAAGGAACAGCATGATAATTCTTAATATGAGTTTCATGATATTTCCTAGGTTGTGTCACATGCTTCTTGGTGTGTGTTATGTGAAAACTTTGTGCATGTGAAGTGTGCCTAATATCATGGGAGTGGCCATACTTGAACTGATCATACAATGGCTTGTATGTGATTTTCATTTCATCAACAGGTTCAAGTTTGTATGGGGTTTCACCCTCATAACCAATGCCAACTCTTTTGTTTCCAGACACAGCATATATCATAGAAGCTAGCTGACTTCTGCCAATACTTCTAGATAAGAACTTTCTGAAACTTAAATCATATTCTTTCAGAATATGGTTCAGACTAGGAGTGGATTTTTCTGAATCAGAAGGAGATCCAACATTATTGGATAATTTTAAAAGTTTTTCTTTTAATTCAGAATTCTCCAACTCAAGCTTCTTTGTTTCAAATTCAAATTGCTTTTTCAGCTTTTTGTATTTGAGACTAATCTGAGACTTGAGTTCCAGAAGTTCAGTTAGACCGGAAACTAACTCATCTCTAGTAAGTTCAGAAAATACCTCTTCAGAATCTGATTCTGATGTAGATTCTGATCCGTCATCTTCTGTCGCCATCAGCGCACAGTTGGCCTGCTCATCTTCTGAATCATCTTCTGACTCATCCCAGGTTGCCATAAGACTTTTCTTCTTATGAAACTTCTTCTTGGGATTCTCCTTCTGAAGATTTGGACATTCATTCCTGAAGTGTCCTGGTTCATTGCATTCATAGCACATGACCTTCTTCTTGTCAGTTCTTCTGTCATCAGAAGATTCTCCATGTTCAAATCTCTTTGAACTTCTGAAGCCTCTGAACTTCCTTTGCTTGCTCTTCCAGAGTTGATTTACCCTTCTGGAAATCATGGACAGTTCATCTTCTTCTTCAGATTCTGATTCTTCAAGATCTTCTTCTTTGGCCTGAAAAGCGTTAGCACATTTCTTGATATTAGATTTTAATGCAATAGATTTACCTTTCTTTTGAGGCTCATTTGCATCCAGCTCAATCTCATGGCTTCTCAAGGCACTGATCAGCTCTTCCAGAGAAACTTCATTCAGATTCTTCGCAATCTTGAATGCAGTCACCATCGGACCCCATCTTCTGGGTAAGCTTCTGATGATCTTCTTTACATGATCAGCCTTGGTGTATCCTTTGTCAAGAACTCTCAATCCAGCAGTCAGAGTTTGAAATCTCGAAAACATCTTTTCAATGTCTTCATCATCCTCCATCTTGAAGGCTTCATACTTCTGGATTAAGGCTAGAGCTTTTGTCTCCTTGACTTGAGCATTTCCTTCATGAGTCATTTTCAAGGACTCATATATGTCATAGGCCGTTTCCCTGTTAGATATCTTCTCATACTCAGCATGAGAGATAGCATTCAGCAAAACAGTTCTACATTTATGATGATTCCTGAAAAGCTTCTTTTGATCATCATTCATTTCTTGCCTTGACAGCTTTACGCCTCTGGCATTCACAGGATGTTTGTAACCATCCATCAGAAGATCCCATAGATCACCATCTAGACCCAGAAAATAACTTTCCAGTTTATCTTTCCAGTATTCAAAGTTTTCACCATCAAATACCGGCGGTCTAGTATAACCATTGTTACCGTTGTATTGCTCAGCAGAGCCAGATGTAGATGCAGGTGTAGGTGTAGTCCTTTCACTTTCATCAACCATCTTTTAAATGAAGCGTTTTTCTCTTCCTGAATCTTTTCTAAACACGGTTAAGTGCTTGCACCTTAGAACCAGGCTCTGATACCAATTGAAGGATAGAAAAACACTTAGAAAGGGGGGGATTGAATAAGTGTAACTTTAAATCTTGGACGATAAAAATAAAATGCACAATTATTTTTATCCTGGTTCGCTGTTAACGAAGCTACTCCAGTCCACCCCCGCAGAGATGATTTACCTCAACTGAGGATTTAATCCACTAATCGCACGGATTACAATGGTTTTCCACTTAGTCCGCAACTAAGTCTTCCAGAGTCTTCTGATCACACACTGATCACTCCGGGAACAACTGCTTAGTTCACTCCTAAGACTTTTCTAGAGTCTACTGATCAACACGATCACTCTAGGCTTAGTTCACTCCTAAGACTTTCTGCTCAGCCAACTGCTAAGACTTCCTAGAGTATACTGATCAACCGATCACTCTAGTTCCTTACAACTTAATGTAATCAGTTCAAGAGTTTACAAATGCTTCTTAAAAGCGATAATCACAACTGTGATATTTCTCTTACAGTTTAAGCTTAATCTCACTAAGATATTACAACAGCAATGTAGTGAGCTTTGATGAAGATGAAGATTCTGAGTTTAGATTTGAACAGAGTTTCAGCAAGTTTGATATGAGTTGTTTTGGTGCAGAATCGTTAACCTTGCTTCTCATCAGAACTTCATATTTATAGGCGTTGAGAAGATGACCGTTGAATGCATTTAATGCTTTGCGTGTTCCGTACAGCTTTGCATTTAATGTTATACGCTTTTGTCAACTACCTCGAGCCTTGTTCACGCTGTGTCTACTGACGTAGCCTTTAGTAGCTTTAACGTTCCTTTTGTCAGTCAGCGTAGTCTGCCACCTGTACTTCTTTCTGATCTGATGTTTGTGAATATAACGTTTGAATATCATCAGAGTCAAACAGCTTGGTGCATAGCATCTTCTGATCTTCTGATCTTGAAGTGCTTCTGAGCGTGATACCATCTTCTGATCTTCAGTGCTTCTGATCTCATGTTCTTCTGATGCTTCCATAGACCCATGTTCTGATTCTGCTTCGACCATCTTCTGATGTCTTGCCAGACCATGTTCTGATGTTGCATGCTGAACCATTTGAGACACATCTTCTGAGCGCTGAATTATGCGTACTCTTTATATATTTCCTGAAAGGGAAATTGCATTGGATTAGAGTACCATATTATCTTAAGCAAAATTCATATTATTGTTATCATCAAAACTAAGATAATTGATAAGAACAAATCTTGTTCTAACATCCTCATCTCCATCTTCTAACACATCTCCTACTCTCCCTGTGCCAATTTCTGATCCCACCATTCCCCTTAGGAAATCTGCCAGAATTCCCAAAGTTCCCACTTACCTTCAAGATTTCCACTACAATCTGATTGAGAATACAGTCCAATTCAACAATACAGCTGATACTCAGTCTTCTTCCCAAAGTAAGTATCCTCTCTCCAATTTCCTTTCTTATCATAATACATCTCCTGCTCATAATCAATATATTATGCATCTTTCATCCATCCCTAAGCCCAATACCTATGAAGAAGCCATTGGTAACAAGCATTGGAGTGATGCAATCCAATCTGAGTTACAGTCTCTCACAAAGACTAACACTTGGACACTTGTTCCTCTACCCGAACATAAGAGAGCTATTGGATGTAGATGGGTTTTCAAACTCTAGCAACATGTTGATGGCTCTGTAGAGAGATACAAAGCATGATTAGTTGCTAAGGGTTTCACCCAAACTGAAGGATTAGACTACATGGACACTTTCAGTCTTGTTGTTAAAATGACCACCATAAGAGTCTTTCTAGCCATTGCTGCTGTTCATCACTGGCCCTTGTTCCAACTTGATGTCAACACAGCTTTCTTACATGGTGAACTCAATGAATAAGTGTATATGCAACCTCCACCTGGCCTCATACCTCCTCATTCTAATCTTGTTTGCAAGCTTCAAAAATCCCTCTATGGATTGAAGAAGGCTAGCAGACAATGGAACACAAAACTGACTGAGACTCTTTTTCACTCTGGTTACATCCAGTCCAAGTCAGACTATTCTTTGTACAGCAAATCTAATGGTCCTCACTTCACTATCATCCTTGTCTATGTAGATGATTTTGTCTTAGGGGGGACTGATGTTGATGAAATCACTAACATTAAGACCCTACTACATAATAAGTTCAGCATCAAGGATTTAGGTGCCCTTAAATATTTCCTTGGCTTTGAAGTTAGCAGATCCACAGAAGGAATTTCTCTTAGCCAAAGAAAATATACATTGGATTTATTACAAGATGCAGGCCTGACTGGAGCCAAACCTTGTAATACTCCCATGCAACCTCATTTCCAATTACATCAAGAATCTGGTAAGCCTCTTTCAGATCCTACTGAATATAGGAGATTGGTTGGTAGATTGTTGTACCTCACACACTCCAGACTTGAAATTTCCTACACAGTTAGCAAACTTAGATAATTCCTGAGTAATCCTACTGATGAACACATGCTAGCTGGCATTCATGTCCTAAAATATCTCAAAGGCAATCCTGGAAATGGTTTGTTCTTTAGTTCATCATCTGACCTCACACTCAAAGGATTCTTAGATTCAGATTGAGGAGCATGTCCAGATACAAGAAGATCAATAACTAGCATTTTCTTTTTCCCTGGAGATTCCTTGATTAGTTGGAAGAGCAAGAAGCAGACAGTTGTATCCAGGTCATCTTCAGAAGCACAGCATAAAGCATTGGCACAATCCACTTGTGAAGGCCAATGGATCCTGTACTTGCTACAAGATTTTAAAATCAAACATTCTGGACCTTTTGTGATCTATTGTGACAATAAATATGCACTCCATATAGCTGCTAATCATGTGTTTCATGAGAGGACAAAACACATAGAGATCGATTGTCATGTGGTGAGAGATAAAATGCAGGCAGGAATTCTACACTTGCTTCCTATTGCTTCAAAGGATCAAGTAGCAGACATTTTGACAAAATCTCTGCATATTGGACCTTTTAATGTCTTACAAAGCAAGCTTGGAATGCTGAACATCTATTCCAGCTTGAGGGGGGATGTTAAGCATAACAAAGAAGGCATAGAGTAATCACACTTAGTTGTATGAGTAGCTGTTATTACATAGTTTGTTAAGTTAGTTATAGTAGTTAGTTGTGTTGTAACTAACTCAGCTTCACTATATAAGCTTGACACTGTGTATGATTGTAAACTTAGTTGTGAAATAAAAGATTTGCCTTCTTCTTCCTCAATTTAAGCTTTCTGGTTTTCATTCATGGCTACCAAATTGTAGCTTCACAATAATCACAAAAACTTTCAATATGACAAGCTTTGTAATTTTTGAAGATGACACCAATGGAGCATAAAATAGGGATGTTTTTTGTCAAGCCATCAATATTACATTTAAATCAACATGTAGGAAGAGGATGTCAAAGAACCTCTTGTGTTCTTAATATCTTTCGAGGATGAACAATGATGTTAAACTTCTTCAATATAATAAAATTAGAGATGGTAGCATTGGACAACTTTGATGTGTGATTGCCAGCAAGCTTAGCACGAGAAGAAATGTCGGTGATGCAGGTTTTCCAATGAGTATCATTGGCTTCAAATCTCAACAAGTTTATGGCCATCCAAACCTGATGAAAGACATTAATATTGTAAGCCATGACAACAGTGTGAGCTTGAGGAGACCAATCCTTGAGGATCACTACCTTGCAGTCTAATAAATTAGCTATCTTTGATTGTATGCCAAAAGAATCTATAAATCAAGCCTAAATTTTCCTTATAAAGGAGCAGTCAAAGAAAGTATGATTAGAGGTTTCAACTTGAATCTTGCAGAGATCACAAATGGATGGAATTGAAAAGCCTCTTGTGGTCATTATTGTTCTAAGGGAAAATAGACCAAAAAGGACAAGGCATAAGTTTATCAAGAAATATGTAAGCTTGCTTCAAGCCAAGAAGACCATTCTGAGAGCCTGTCCACACAAACATATCATCAATATCCATGACTGGAATGGAGATCTTGGAAACAAGAGATTGCAGACTAAGAAAGACAGTATTGATGTTATCATGTATGGCCCAGTTCTTGTTGTTTACAAAACCACTCACATTTGATGTGAGAGTATTATGATAAATGACGTGAATTTTGAATTTGAGAGCCAAAGGTTCATCTAACAAAGAATCTAGCCAAAAGTTGGTAAAATCACCATTGCCAATCAATCAACGAGTTCAATCTTTAACTGTTCCAAAACAAGCTTTAATGTTGCTCCATAAAGAATATTTGATGTTGTGAGTAATGATTCTATTGTTTCTTCTAACCATATAGGCAAGGAGTCGAGACCAACCATTTTTAGCTTGATAGAAATTACAATAGAAATGCAGGTTAGAAGCTTCATTAAAAGTCTTTAGAGACTTTAAACCACGCTATCCTTTCTTGAGACTTTTGCAACAAGTTTTTTAGGCAACAATAATTCAATTATCAAAGTAACTCACTCATCCAAATTAAATTCTAACATAATATTAATTTATACTTTTATATGTTACAAAAATACCCAATATGTATCAATTCTTATTGATATGTCAATTTAATATGTTATATGTTCTTTTTGAATGACAAAGATTATATATATATATATATATATATATATATATATATATATATATATATATATATATATAAAATAGAGGGAGGGAGATAATTACAATCATAAATATTTAAATTGAACAAACACTAGATTCATCCCAACAAATTCTAACTAAGAATCTAAAGAGACAGCAAAAAGAAAAACAGTTGACTTGAGGAGCCAACAGCCTCACATACAAAACACAACTCCAATGAAAATCTTCCAAGGTAAAACAGCCAAAACCCAACAACATGTACTAGCTAGGAGCACAAAAGTCCTAAAGAATGAAAGAAAAACTCCTCCCGAAAGAGTATGATTTCACTCCGGTCGTTACTACTTCATTATTAAGGTATGGTTCTCCAACCATGCAAAAAAGGATTGAGTGTTTCGAAGACTTACCCAGATACCATTTTCAAGCCAATGCAATACTCATGTCCTCCATGTTGACCACCATATTTGAGAAAACCAAATCATTACAATATTTCTATATAACTAGATTACAACATGTCATACCATCAGAATCCCTCCTCTACTCTTACCTGACCGAGTTTAAGCACCAAATGACTCATACAAAGATAAAACATCCTTATTAATAACAGAATGCCATCCCAACACCTAGATATCTTATACCATAAAGTCAAAGTAAAATTGCAACTGACAAATAAAAGGAAAACCATCTCAAGGGCTCCCCCGTAAAAGCTACACGTCAACCCTATATTCACTAAAAAAACCACTGCCTAGCAAGATTAACCATAAAGGGAACTTATTCCAACTGGCCCAAATAGAAGACAAGGCCCAATTCCTCACAGTAAGAGGAAAACATGAGCACAACTTAGCCTCTAAGAGGGTGTTATAGACTGACACATCAATATAAACACCACTCTTTCCATATTTCCACTACCAACAATCATTACCTTTCAAAAGGCTAACACCTTGTAGACCCTGGAAGAACCGGTCCACAAGATCTAACTCCCTAAAAAAGAAATGTTTCCTCCACTGAAAATTCCATCTCAACTGACTGCCATTAAACTCCACTACCTTTCATAATTTACACCTTTGATTATTATCAATTAGATAAAGACCTTTATAACTCTATTTAAGTAGAATAAGACCCACCCAAGGATCATCCCAAAAATATGTGTCTAAACCATTTCCTATTCTTCTACTAATCCCATTCACAAACCAGTCTAAAGACTCATTACTCTTAGAGCCCAGTAGATAGACCATCTTCCACCAAGAAGAAGCCGAGCGCAGGTTCATGAATCTACCACCCCTCAAAGAAGAAATCACAGAGGCACCATATTTGGTAGACAAAATATCCCTCCATAACCCAATAGATTTGAAAAGCAATCTCCAACGCCATTTACATAGTATGGCTAAATGAGGCATCGAAGTTTGAGAGATCTGGTGTTGAAATGGTAGTATTGCTAAAACTGAAGTCAAACCCTCAAAAGTGGGGCTAGCCAAGGATACCATATCAATCCTCTGAGTGAAAGCAACTGCTGAGGAAACTTGATTTGAGAGATGAGAATGTTGGAGTCAACACCTTGAGAGATTTAAAAAGATTAAACACATTTGGAAACTCGTAATAGACATGTTTAACATGTTAATGCTAATTAATGTATTACATATTAATTTTACATCAAACATATTATTTTATCACCACACTTTTAAAACATTAATATTAAAAAATATATTTTTCAATCGTATTTTAAATATCTGCGAATGGATCTATATTAAACTATAGTTAATTAAATTAGATCATATTTTTTTAGTGAGTAACTAAATCAAACTAAACAAAGAATTATTTTATCTTTAGATCATGTGGTTTTTCTAATTAACTCAATATATTCACATTCCACCACAAAGATCCCTATGTATACCTTTAACATGATCATATGGAATGCAATATTATGTGTTGTTGTCTTGACTTGAAAAGTTGAATGAGCATGTAATAAATACACTAACAGAAATATACAACTAATAATACTAAATGATTTTACTTGCATCCAATTTCTTGATTTCACTCCATGTGTACGATAGTACTTGAATAGTACATATCAGAAATAGAACCTAATGACACTTCTAACAATTTTGTGACATCACCTGCCAACGAATTGGCGAGTCGTATCTAAGGAATATTTTATAGATGCTAATTTATTAATTCATAATAAAGTCCTTGAAATGTTCGGGCTTGTTATGGTTCCTTTTGAGCCTTGGTGTATGTATGCTTTCTTCTTCCTCTTCCCAATTTTCTTGGACATGCTTCTATATTGGTTCCATAACATCCCATTGATCTTCAAAACTCACATTGTCCTCAAGGTGAAAATCTAGATAGATGCTGATGATGTGATGGTATTTTTCCCAAGTTGTATCTTTTGGAATTAAATCGGCCCACTATATCAGCATCTGCTTTTCATAGTCAGTCCCATGAATGTGCCAATCTAACACAGCTAAAGGTCGAATCAAAGGCTAGTTATCGACTACTTCAGGTGGTAATTCAAGCCCCGGTTCAGCATTACCAATACACTATTTCAACAGGGATACATGAAAAACAGGATGTATCCTGCTAGTAGGGGAAAATCTAGTTTAAATGCTACCTCTCATATTGCTTTTATGACATTAAAGGGGTCGTATAAATGCTTGGAGAGTTTATAAACTCTTTTTCTAGCGGCAGAAGTTTGGCAGTAAGACCGCAACTTCACGAAAACCATACCTCCTTCCTTGAATTTATGAGAAATTCGGGTACGGTCAACATTTTGCTTCATGGTTACTTGAGCCTTAATTAATTTGTTCTTCAGCTCTTGTAATACGGCAGCTCGATCCATAAGAATTGTGTCTACAACTTGAATGTGTGAGGTTCCCTCCATATAATCTAATAGAGATGGAGGTTGTCTTCGATACACAATTTGAAAAGGTGTGAAATCTGTGGATGTGTATATTGCGGTGTTGTAATGCCATTATGCCTAATGGAGGTAGCATCCCCATGCGTTTGGCCTGTTGTGAACAAAACACCTCAAATACTGCTTTCAACATTTTGTTGACAATTTCCGTTTGGCCGTCACTCTAAGGGTGATACGCAGTCAACATGCGAAGCTTAGATCCAGTTAAACGAAAAATCTCCTGCCAAAAGTGACTCAAAAAAATAGGATCTCTGTCTGATGCCATACTGTGCAACCTTGTAGGCATGTGTCTTGTTCTTTGAGGTCTGCTTGGGCCTGCATCACCTCTGACTTCTTCTTGTTAAACTTCTTCTCTCCCGACATAGCTTCACCCAAAAACTCTTTAGGTAAATACTTGCCTTCCAACATACTTCTCACCATATTCATGATGGTTTGATTCTTCCTTTCTCCAGTTCCATTCAGTTGTGGAGTGTAGAGTGGCACCACCTTATGCACAATCCTTTTTTTCTCACATAACATGTCGAAGTCTTTCGACACATATTCTCCACCATCATCAATCCTTAGAACTTTGAGCTTTCGCTCCCTTTGCCCTTCGACCATAGATTTTAACTTGGTAAATACCTCTATCACTTCACTTTTCTTCTTGATCAGGTAAGTCCATATTTTTCGATTAAAATCATCTATGAATGTAACAAATTATTTGTTACCTCTATTCCAAGGTCTTCCACCCAAGGTCTTTCATGAGCACACTGCTAAAATGGATGTTTTATAGATTGAAAAATCTTTAGTTTAATGGAAGTTAGTCATTTGTAAATTTTTGTTATATGTTTGGTATTATGTATGCATAATCTGCTTTTAAATATTTTGTTTTATAAAGTTTGACATTCAACTATTTATACTTTGTACAATAAAATTATTGAATAGTCTCACTAAAGTAAAGTAGGACCAGTTAAAAATCAACATGTACATACCAACTTTATGTGGTTTTCATGCTACACATTTCATGATGAATCTATGTCACTATCAGTGATCATTGATGGGTCTTAGTTATGATCAATTTTACGAAAATCACCTTGGTTTTATATATTGGTATGACTAATGGACGATATAATTTGAATATGCTTGAAGTATATAATGACAAAATTTGAGCTCATAAAATCTAACATGTGTGTAAAGTTGCATATGTGAACAGTTGGAGATTGTTATTATTTTGGATCACAAATGTAATATTACATGTGTTAGGATCATTATTTAATTAGTCAAAACTAAAGTGATCTAATTGATATTAAGTCTATGGCTAAGGACATATATGTCATAAAAGATTATTGTGTAGATACATACGTCACTATCTAATTTGATAAGGGGGGCAAATTAAAATATTTAAAACTATATGATCTCATTCGTAGAGATTCAAGAAATCATAAAAAACTCTACAAATCGGAAGGTCACATATCTGAAACCATAAGGATTAGTTTAGAGTTTTGTTCTTGATTTCTATATCGACATAAATCATAAAGTTATGAAGAGATCTAACAACATCAACAACAAAAATACAATAAAACATGGTCACCTACCTATTGAAGAAATTACTATACCAACAGATAGAATCAAACAATCTCGTCAATCCCTAACTAGTCTAAACTACTAATTCGTTCCACTTTTTGAAAAACTACAGAGTCAAAAACTCAGACCATGATCCACAATCACTTGTTCTTGCATCGGATTAACTTAGAACCTTGTAGCCCATAAATTCAAAATAGTCTCACAACACTACAAAAAAAATGTCATATTGTGACACTCATTTATAGTGATGGCTAACTATTTGTCACTAAATATCACTTTTACCTACAGTTTTACTCTATTATTAATATTTGTCACGAAAGACCACTTTTACCTACAGTTTTACTCTATCACTAATATTTGTCACTAAATATTACTTTTACCTACAGCTTTACTCTATCACTATTGTCCTATTAGATAAAAAAACATAAATTAATTTTTACTCATAAAGCAATCAAAATTAACTTTATATTTTAAAAAAATATTACTATTTTCATTAAAAATTATTTTAATTTATCCTCACCATAAAAAATTTTATTTACTACTAAAATATCTTTATATTTAATACATTTTTCCTTTTATTTATATTTATACTCTTTTTCCTTTTATTTGTATAAACTTATTTAAAAAAATAATAATTTTTACAAAAATTAATTATAGATTTTAAAACAATTATTATAGATAAAAAATTATTTTAATTTATTCTCACCATAACAATTTTAACTTATTACTAAATTATCTTTCTATTTAATACCTTTTTCCTTATATATATATATATATATATATATATATATATATATATATATATATATATATATATATATATATGGGGACGACTCAAGTGAGAACACTTGGTTATTATGAGAAATGAGAACAATGAATCACGACCATTAAATTTGATTTTAATGGACTGGATTGGTTTCTCTTTCTAAGATCCTTAATATTTAATGGACTGGATCTTAGAAAGAGAAATCAATCCAGTCCATTAAAATCAAATTTAATGGTCGTGATTCATTGTTCTCATTTCTCATAATAACCAAATGTTCTCACTTGAGTCGTCCCCTATATATATATATATATATATATATATATATATATATATATATATATATATATATATATATATATATATATATTTATACTCTTTTCTCTTTTATTTATATAACTTTATTTAAAAATAAAGTTTAACACCAAAATCGAAAATTGTTTCTCACCCTAAATCGAAAACGTTCTTCACCCCAAAATTAAAAATGTTCTTCACGCTGAAATCGAAAATCGTTCTTCACCTCGAAATCGAGAATCGTTCTTCACACTGAAATCGAGAATCATTTTTCACCCTCAAATTGAAAATGTTCAATCGCTCACACAAATCGTTGACAAAAATGTGAGATTCCCTTTTCATCTTTCATTCACTGTGAGTTTCAGATTCCTTTTTCAATCACAAAAATGGTTTTCCAATTCTGAAACTCATCTATTTTATCTTTCATTTTCATATTCAGGTATAGAGTAAGTTGGGGATTTAGAACCAAAAACTGATCTGAGTTTCATATCTTCAAATTCAGGTGATTTATTGTTTGTCTAATTTTTCAATTAGGTTTGTGATTTATTACTTTAGCACTTTGATGCTTAGAGGATTTCTTGGTGTCATAGAATGGTAAAATTTAGTTACAGCTTTTGGTTTTAGGCAAACGAGTGTGTTTTGTAGCAGTTTTTGGAATCTATTTGCTGGGAGTGCAATTAAGAGAGTTTGTTTTTGAGGTTTTCCTAGGATCAAATTATCAGTTTAGGTTTTAGGTCAAATTGCAAATTAAACAGTACAAGCATGAATACAGTCTTAATGCTTTCAAAAGGTAATCAAGAAAATATTTGGTGATTGCTAAATACTAATATAGTCTATACCACTATTAATCGTTTACATTTGTCAACAAAAGAAAAACTCAATCATTTACATCAATATATTTTTGTTAAGAAGCTGAGCTGGTAGTTAGTTACTGGATTCTCTTTGGATTATAGTGATTGGTGAGATGATTGTAACCAATTTCCCTACTTATAGCCTTGAAGGCATGCATCATGAATAAATAGCCAATTCTGATCAATTGTGATATTCTCTCTCTTTTCCCTCAGCACTAATTCATATCTTTTAATTCTTCTCCCTGAGTAGTTTTTCAGCTTAGCTATTCCTGGTTTAGAATTTGGCTATTACCAGACAGGTATCATTTGGCTGGACAATAGTGTTGGACTATAAGCTGTGTTAAAATTATTGAAAGTCTAAACTCATGAATGGCCTGAACTAAATTTAGCTCAAGCTTAGGTAATTTTAAACCTATCTGTGGAAAGTGTTTGGCACATGAACAGATCAAAACAAAGCTGATTTTACCTTATTTTATTTAACTTTGTCAACCAAACACTAGAACACAATCATAGTGTCTATTTCTTAAGGTGGTGGAGGGTGCGACCCTCCAAGGGCATACCCTGAATATAAGAGAAACCATTTACTATATTTACGCTGTGTTTGGACATGACAGGCAATTGAAGCAGCAATTGAACTCAATCTTAAAACAGTAGAAGCAGGAGCTCAGGGTGAACATAAGATTGAGCGTGGGTATCTTCCTGTGACAACATATAGCTGCCATTACCTTGTTGATGAAGAATTTAGCGTGGGTATTCTTCTTATCTCCAAGGTTTCTTCCACAAAATCCAACTCTGCAATCGTGCTTCTGTGAGTTCTTACTAAACAATGAATGAAACAAAGCAAAGTTGTTACCTATATTACATTGTGCCCTTTTATCATTTGACTCAGAATTGTGAGTAATAATCAATTTTAACCACCCAATTGTGCATTTTTGTATCACCCCACTTTTTTTTTTCAATAAAGTTTTAATCTTTATCATTAGTAATTATGAAATTTGGGTTTAGCTAATTTTGAAGTGTAGAATCCACTTTTTTGTGTTTTCTGTTTATTGTATTTTGTTGGAAAGTGATCAGTGATTCCAACAAACTAGTGTTTACTCATAAACTGTGTTATTGGGTTTGGAGTTGCTTTTTGGACAAACAATCTGCTTTCTCTAGATGATGTTAAGTTCATGTTCATATTCAACATTTGAGTTTGGAATTGATTGTAGGACAAACAATCTGAATTCGTTCCGTTTATCGTTGAGGGACGTGATGTTGGATTCATTCACAATCGGTAAATTTTACTCCATTTCTCTATTTTTCATGTTTGATGCTTGTGTGATCTTTTCTTATGTTTGGTTGTTCATGAATGTTTCTTTGGTTAAACTTTGAATTTGTTAAGGTTTGTTGAACATTTGCGAGGCTTCAACGACGTGTTTGTTTTTCCCGAAGGCGAAGGCCCCTTTGGTTGTCATGTTACATTGCATCCGTTACTGAAGACGGATGAAGAAAGAACCAGCGCGGTTGGTTATGTAATCAAGCATTTGGGAGAGGAGCACATTCCAGGTATACGAAACGAGGTATTAGCCATTTTATAGGTTTAGAATATGATAGATTTCATCATTCTTTGCTATTGGATGCTTTTCTAATACTTAACTAACAAACCTACATTTGTTGTCTATCTTTTTCCAGCTATACCCTGTGAAATCCTCGTTTAGCGCGTCGGCTTTCTTCTCATTAGAACGTGCTGCTGCTCCTTATTTTGGCATAAAGGTACTACTTCGTTGTCAAATTAAAAATGACAATCTAACTTGCATATATTTTACGGATAAGTTCTGTCTGCCTAGTCAGCTCTTAATGGCAACTCGTTGCAGCCCCGGAGCAGAATCACCATACTGTTCCCACCAAAGCCCTGCATGTCACAAGCAATTAGTTTGAAGAATAAATAACAATTAACCCAAATGAAACAAAACGGATGGAGTACTATTTAAAACTTACATGGTGCAACTGTGTTTCTTGCTTCCTTTGCTAGGCTACAACCGAACATTCTGTGTGCCTTTGTAAACGTATAGATTTGATTGGTCATGTCGCGCCTCATATCTGGTACAGGAAGCAACTTCTCGAGAACATTATAGAAGTCTTCTTTTATAGACGAGAGAAATTTGATTTGTTTGTTAACTATATCTAAGAATGTCTTGCATTTATTCTCATCCATTATGTCGTATGTTCTGATAGATTCTTTGGCCCTAATCATTAGTTCATATATCGAACCTACCGTTGGTTTCCCTTCGGATACTTCTCTTAACACCTTCAAAGCTGTTGTGACAGTGACACTGAGGAAGAAGTTTGGGTTACTGGAGTCTGGAACTGAGTGCAGTCACATGCAACTTGGGTTTGTTTAAGGATGTTAATGACTTTAAGTTATTTCTTTAATTGGAAATAAGTTTTTTATATAAGTTATAATTTTCACGGTTGCTCATATAATTGGAATCTAGTGACATGATATGGTTTTTGCAACTTGGGTGTTATAAGCAAGTTTAATCATAGATTTTATGGAAAACAATTAAAGTTGTATTTGGTTAGGGTATTTTTATGTGATAAAGTTTGAAGTTTTGTGGATTTCACAGTGATGTTGTTTTTATGATTTAAGTACTAGAATGCAAATTTTGAAAGGTGTGCTAACTAGGAGAGTTGAGAAACCCTTGTTTTTTACACTTGTTATTATTTTGATACTAATTGATTTATGAGAAAGCTTGATGATAAAAATTACACATTGTTTGTCAACACTGATTTATGTGTTTGATTTTTCAATGTTTCTGCTTCTGTGTAAATCAGATTTGACTTGGTTATAACTGTGAATGGAAAGAAGGAGAAAATTGCTTCAGGTTTGCTCAATCCATTTCTTTCTCACTTGAAAGCGGCTCAAGATCAAATGGACAAGGGTGGTTATTCAATTGTTCTTGAGCCGGATGATGGAAGTGATTCCACATGGTTTACCAAAGGAACTCTTGAAAGGTTTGACTTTTAATGTTTCGGTTTATTGATATGTTTGGTATAGCTTTAAAAACATTATCATTTGTATTATCGCATGATTTTGAATAATATTTTTGAAGAGCTTGGTGGACTAATCGTCATGGTTTTATAGGTTTGTACGCTTTGTAAACACTCCTGAGATATTGGAATGTGTGTATACTACAGAAGCTGAAATCTTACAAATCGAAGAGGCAATTGCAATTCAAGGAAATAACTCGATAGGGATTAGCACTGTAAGTAAAATATTAAGCATTATTGTATGATTGATTGTCTTCACTTTAAAGACTGTTTCGGTTTCAAATTATCATTGAGAGCCACTAACTCATGTTCTACAAATTTGTGCTCTGCTAAGATTTTCAAGATTTAAATTTACAACAGAACTTGCTACTATACACAGGCAGGAAGACTCAACATGATACGAACGAGGAGAAAGCGATTGTACTTGAGTTGATTTGATAACAGATGGATTGTGTCTGGGAAGGAAGAATATAATGGTGAGTTGATTTTATTTTATTACTGTGTAGATCGGTTTTTGTTTTGGATCTGTTTGAAGTTATTTGAGTTTTGTTTTCTCCCTTTAAACTTTGTCACTCGGCTTCTACTGCTTCGATGAGTATATGCTTTTTTTTTGTTGAGAATTTTCATTTATGAATGAGTCACTGGTAGTTAGATTTAAGTAAAACCTAACTGGTTTACCATTCATGGATTACGCGAGATTGGAAGTGCTCATAAGTTAGATCAATTTATTCGAACTCAAAATATCATACAATTCCAAAACTAACTTTTTTCTATTAGTAGATTTTATACTTGATCCTGGAAATTAACATTAACTGTAAATTCCAACATTTGTATGTAGAAAAAGATGATATACGTTCAAATTTTGATGCTAGTATGCAATACATATACTACTAACTGCTAATACATGTGTATATTATTGCAGGCTAGATTTTGGGTCTCCTTTGATTCCTGCTTAAAATATGGGGACCCAATTCTTAACTGCACTAATTTTTTTCCTGGCTATTGGTTACCTCCTTGTAATTGATTTTTCTGTTGTGTGTTACCAAAACTAATTCATTGAAGGATATCTTGTTGGCCAAAGGAGTGCTTTCTTGAATTTACCTTGCAATTTATTTGTTCTATATTGAAGTTACAATTTTGGACTATACTCGAAACATCTTGTTGTGTTGATTAATTTGAACTAATTCATTTTGATTTGATAACATCTCATTGGTTGCAGGTATTTGAAGTACCTGACAAACAAGTATTTGAAAAATTTGAATAGCTTGAATTTGAATATAAACTAAGTTGTATCCTTCTGTAAAAGATGTGTGATATTGTGTGATATTGTTATGCATAGTTTATTTAGTTTTGTTTGCATATTGATCATTATTTATTTATTATTTCAGGAAAAATTTAGATGCAGATACATGGAAGTGAAGATAGCAGGACTTTCAAAGTTATGGATACATCAACATACAAATATAAGAAAAGGATTTTTATTTTATTTTATTTTATGTGAAAATTCAAATATAGAAAATAATAATATGGAGTTGGATATATACTAAGATGTTAAGGGTATGATTTATTTTGTAATTAGTTTTTATCAATATTATATGAAATCAATCTTTCTATATTGAACTATTTGACTTTATTTAATAGAAAATGGTATAATAGTTTAATTTTAGTTATTTAGCTTTGTCATGGTTCAAAATGTAATGGAAAATATTTTAAATGAGTAACTTTTATTTAAATAGTAATATTTCTCAATTATATTAAAAATTGAATTTATAAATTTATTATATTTTTATATAATAAAAATTATATTATTTGTAGTTCTAGTGACAGCTAAAAGAAAACAATCCGTAGCTAGAGTTTCTATTATTTGTAATACTAGCATAGTATATAGTGACACTGTAGGAAAAAACTTAACCGTAGCTAAAAGTTATTGTGACATTCAATTTGGTGTCACACTACACCCCCTTAAAGTTGACGCCAAGTGTGGGTGTCACTCAAAGTCCAATAGACATTTACCTACAGATTATTGACTTTTAGTGACACTTTTTGAGTGTCACCAAAAGTCAATTTTCTTGTAGTGCAACAGTTTAGAAATTATCAAACCCATGACAACATTAAATTTCAAAGATCATTTTTTAAGTTTGAACTACATGAATTTACTTCAAAATATATTTAGCATAAATAAATTACAATTTATAAAACTTGAATTTAATTATTATTTTTTTGGAATTATATCACTGAAACTCGAAGACATAAAAAAATAAACTTGTAATAACACATCTCTTGAGCTTTATTTTTTTTATCCTTCCTTCTACTTGAATTTGAACTATATGCATTTACTTCAAAACAGATATAGTAAAATAAAACAATATAAATAATTCAGCATTTCAATTTATACTAAACAGAAGAACAAAGATGGCGAAGCTATGAAGTTTCATCTTTCTATGATATATAAAATCAGTGTTGGTTGTGGATATTTATAGCAGTTGGTTTTGGATCTCTTTAAATAAAGAAATCATCAGAATTAAAAAGATTGATTTTACCATTAAAACTTTTAAATAAGAATAAGTTAGTCTTTCTATAATAAAAGATTTTTATCATGCAAAATATATTTCTCATCACAACTTATATAAAAACCGAGATACCAAGTTAAAATATATTTTGCATTAAATTAATTATATAAAAGTTAATATTTAAAAAAATTAATTGACATAATTTTATTTAAAAAAATAATTTTAATATTAGAAAGATGTGTAAATAGTTTATGCTTCTAACTATTTTGAAATTAATATTCGTATTTTGAAATGTTTTTTTGGAAATTTTCTTTTAGTCTTGAAAAATAATTTAAGTAGTTTTGTTTTAGAAATAGTTTATATAATTTTAATTTTTTATTAAAAATAATAAATTCATTTAAATTATTTTATATTTATATCTGAACTAAATATTCAATATGGTTGTAACAAATATTTTTATAATGATTAAATAATTAAATAAAATTATTTTCAGTAAGAATCTTTTTATATGAAATTTTAAAATATTAAGTGTAATAGAAAATAATTCAATATGTTGTTCTTTAAAATGAAGAGTATTTTCAAAAACGGATGGAACCAAAATCATGTATTATTTATTGTTATTAACACTTATCTGCTTCTAATGATAAATGATGGAAACAAAAGCATATATCTCTTTACCAAACGTTAGTTGGTTTAAAAATGATTGACGCTGGACTTGATAGGGAGAACCACTATTCAATCTCCCGCAACTGCGATCGAAAAGGGGCTGAAACTACGTATTATTTTTTTTCTTAATTAAAATTACTCATATTTGGTTGGTTGTTTTTAAACCAAGTAATCAAAACTTTAAATTGCAATTGAATTAAATGTTTTAACGAAATCATTTATTTTCTCATATTCAATAATATTTTAGTAGGTAGTTGTATGGTGATTGGTGAATAATAAACTCCACTAAAAATAAAAAGAGGAATGAGATATGAGCAAGTAAACCTTGGAAATAGTAATCTAAGAAATTGAGTTCGAGTGGTAGATGAGCTCTTGCTAAGGACGAAGGTTTGGAGAATATTGAGTTCGATTCCTGATGGGAACAATACTTGGCCAGAGCCATGACCTCTCAGCACGAACTCTAGATTATTAGGGCTCCATTCCCCTAAGAACCAACTTGGCCAGAGCCATGACCTATCGGCACGAACTCTGGATTATTAGGGCCCCATTCTCCTAAGAACCAGAGCGCATAAAGCAAAAAAAAAAACCTTGGAATTTACTCTTAAAGACAATATAATCTATCTTATATATAATCGAATTGACTAATGAACCTCGAACTATGTATAGTTCAAGTTCAGCTCATTTAGTTAACGAACTTAGTTTTTAGCTCATATTCAGCTCATTAGATTCATGAACCTAGTTCAACGATTTAATTTTCGAATTGAATTTTCAACTATTTTCGAGTTAGTTTAATTCTTTGACAACCCTATAAATGGTACACAAAAAATGTGAAGGGCTTATATATAAAGGCATAAAACTGCTATCTGTGTATAAGGGTGTGTAGTTAATTTTATAAAACTTCTATCGAGGAAATTAGCATGAAAAAAGAAAAGAAAGTTAATTATTCAGATAATTCTTTTTAGAGTTAAATAAATTTTTGGTTTCTCTAAATATCCCAAATTTCGTTTTCAGTTTCTAAAAAAATTCTTTTAAAGAATGGTCCTCATAAAGTTTTCCGTCCACACTTTTGGCCCCTCATGTCTAATAATAGAAACTGACGTGGAACGCCAGGGATATGCTTTATTTATTTATTTATCAAGTATTTTTTTGGCTTGGGATCGAACCGTGGTTCTCACTACCAAGTTCAGCGCTAATCACCACTGGAATAACTAACGATTGATATTTATCAAGTCATTTAAAACCAAAAATTTTAAAACTATTGCTTTATTTTAAGTTAATATGCCTTTCTGCATTCTCTTAAAATCAAAATTCTTTGATGTTATGGATTTTATGCATTTTACACTTTAAACTATGCTTTTATTAATTTAAATTTATTTTTTCTAAAAATAATAACGTCCACATTCATATCATTTTAAAAAGTTTCTATGAAATTGATACTTTATTAATATATTAAGTAAAAAAATTTAAAAAAAGTTAATATATTGACCAAGAATAAAATATTGATCCTTTATTACATTCAACATATACAATAAAGGCTTCAATTTTTATTAATAAAAAAACTAACTTATTTTTATTTAATAAATTTAACTGCTATAAATATCCACAACCAACACTGCATAGATACACACTTGTATTTCAGGCAAAGAAGACTTGTGAGAGATGAAACTTGAAAGCTTCGCCATCTTTGTTCTTCTTTTTTTATCTTTGTCAGTATTTTCTGAAGGTATTCCGAGTGGATGGAGTCTAATCCATAACATCGATGATCCACGTGTGTTAGAGATAGCTCAATTTGCAGTTACAGAGCAACAAAAACAAACACATATTAAATTGAGTCTGATGGAAGTAATCAGTGGTGAAATTTGGGCTGTTGCAGAAGGATTAAAATTTCGTCTTATATTGACCGCAAATGATGGATCTGTTACCAAGAAATATCAAGCTCAAGTTGTTGAGCAAGTTCGAACACATAACAAAATCCTGGATTCCTTTGTTAATTATGAATTGTAATTTATTTATGTTAACTATATTTTGAAGTAAATCCATGTAGTTCAAATTCAAGTAAAAGGAAACAAAAGCAGGAAAGTTTATAAAATATAAGAAACATTATGTTTTAAGATATCTCTTATTCCAAGTTTTATTTTTATCAATTCTTTTTTGTCTTATGATTTACTTTTAAAAAATATTTTAAGTTCAACTCTTCATACCTAAAACATAATTATTTATTCCATTGATAAAAATATCAGAATAATTGAAATATTAATGTTTTTTAGTTTTATTATTGACTCCGACGTAATTAATTTAATAAGGTTTTCCACAATTTTTTTAAGTCTATTTAATTAAAAAAACTAGGTCACACAGACCATAATAAATCTATTAGATCAGTCTATTTAAATAAGTATAAATAATTTCATTATTATTATTGTTATTATTATATTAATTTATACTCACACATTCTCTTCATTCTAAAAAAAATAAATATATTAGAATTACTTTCTATAAAATTTCAAATTTTACTATATGGATTTTAATCGTACCTGATCAGAAGAATCGTCGTAGGCTGCTCGGACTGGATCTTCTAGGAAGGAGGAGGGGGGGTGTACCTGCAAGGTACTCCAATGCCAAAGTAAGTTGACGAGCAAAGGAGCGCAAGTACTAGCTAAAGGTTAGAAAGAAGTGTGTACCTGACCCTCTACTGAGAGAGGGTATTTATAGCCCCCAGTGCTGGGCCATGATCACGCTAGTGGACTGGATTTCCAGGCCCAACTAGGAGACTGCCAGGTTTCCTAGGCGGAAATATCGGAGGTGCGTGATGCCCTCTGTCCTGGTTAACCGCTCCGGAATCCCAGGGAGACGCGGTCTTATAGGGGCCACGTGGACTCCGTAGTATTCGGAGGATTGGGTGTGAAGGACCACTGCGCGGAGCAGGGTCCTCGGCAGTTAGGTGCTCGCGGGGAGCTGTGTGCCGAGCATCCACCTGCTCGTGGAGAGCACTGTGCCGAGCACCAGCTAGAATACGGAGAGCGGTGCCGGGCAAAGCCGAGACGAACATGAAGCATCGTCTGCCAGTAGCTTAGGTTGGTTTGGGCCTTTAAGCCTAATGGGCTGAAACTAGGTGGGCCGAATCTCGGCCCAGCCCAGAACAGGAGCCCCCCAAGTCGGAGTTCCGAGGAAGGAGCTTCGAGTTTTACTTCTGTTGACCGGCAGCCCCGAGCAGCGTCACCTCGAGGGGAAAGTCGGAAGGTCGCGCGTGGAGGGCACGCGCTAACGTGGCAGTGTAATGATTGCCTAGGGGTAGGAGGCGGCGCCTAGGGAATCTGTGTCAGCCGACGTGACGTTTCGTATTCCGGGCAAAATCTCCTATAAAAGGAACGAGGCTTCTCATTAGGGCATTTTTTCGCCTCTGTTCAAGTGCTCGGCGTCTGTGGTCGATCTTCAAATCTCTCATTCAAGAATTTCTTCCAGCAATCGAGTTTCCCCAAAATCATGTCTGGATCAGGTACGACTGTGTTCCTACTGGACTTTGAATGATTTCCTGCATTTTTATGATAAGTTTAGCTATGAGTTTATGCCGTTTTTTGCCATCTAAGTCGGCATATTGCTGCGGAGTAGGGTATCTTCCTCGGGTTATTCACGCGATGCCCGGGGGGAACCAATGTAAACGTTAGATGCTATTTGTTTTCCACCCGGCTTTTTCATGTCTCAACTTGTCGTATTCATGGAACGGACGACATGTTTAAGTTTCCAATCGGTTTGTTCCACAACGTTGCCGGCCTTATTGAGGCCCCGTTGAGTTTTGCCGAGGTGGACCCGAGCGTCCCGGCCGCTGTCTTGGTTGATTCATTGAAGGGGTTTGGTCGGTGGCTTAATTGCTTGCTGTTCCACCCTTTCACTTGCTTCGCGGTGGAAGGGTGGATTTGATGACCGGTCGAATTCATTTTTTCCTTCTGCGTGCAGGTGAATCAGGTTCAGGGTCTAGCTCGGAGTCAAGCTCAGGGTCTAGCTCGAGCTCGTGGGATGAGTCTCGAAAGACGAGTGCGAGCAGCTCCGAGGTCGAAGTGGTAGAGGTCGAGAGCGCACCTCTTTCAGTGATAGAAGAGGGTGACGATGAGGGGGTGTCCCCGGGGTCCGACGAGGAAGCTGGGTCTGACGAGGAAGCCGGGTCCGACGAGGATGTCCCCGTGACCCCCTTGTTTGAGTATGACTTTGAAGTGGACCTAGATTGGGTGGCCGAGGAGCCCCAACTGGAGGTATCGCGATACACCGAGTCGCTGTCCGGTGCGTTCCGTGAAGTTGAAGAACGAGGGCCGAGCGATGAACTGAACTTTCAGGTGGTATGCCCGTCCGCCGACGAGCGCATTTGCTCTCACTTTCATGGAGATAGTTTCGCCATGTACGAGTATGTTTTTCGGGAGCTCGGATTTCGTCTGCCGTTCACCAGCTTCCAGGTTTCGCTTCTGGCTCGTCTTGCACTGGCGCCGTCTCAACTACATCCGAACGCTTTTGCTTTTATGCGAGCCTTCGAAATTGTCTGTGAGTATCTGGGCATCGGGGCCACGACCGACCTGTTCTGCCGGTGTTTCAGAGTCCAACGGAAGGTGGCCGACGGGCGGTATGGTTGGGTTTCCTTCAAGAACGCCGACCGTAAGCTCTTCAAAATGTTTGTTGACTCGGTTAAGGACTTCAAAGACCGGTATTATGTCATCCGTCTGCACAGCCGGGCAGCCTACACCTCGCTGTCGAAAATGGTGACAGTGCGTGGCGAGGACGGGGCCCCGAAGAGGGACGAGGAAGGGAATGTTCAGACCAGACTCTGCAGTGTGTTCCCCTTTGTCTGGTGGAAGGCCCACTTCAATTTTCCCCCCAAACATTATGCTCGGGAAGACGGGGACTTGGACGAGCAAGATGCAGCATCGTACCTTCGTCTTTGCCAGTGGGTGGACAGCTTCACCCTTAGTTCGTGGGTATCGAGGACCGGGGAACCTATTTGTGACGAGGATGGGGTCCCGATGACCGAAGCTAGAGCCATCAACACCCGGGCTCTTTTGATGTGCCGGACGACGGCGAAAACGAAAGCGTTGTTAGGTGGACTTTTAGTCTTTATTTTGTTTGTTGATTGCTGCTCGACGCTAACCTGTTTGTTTTGTTTTGTTGGTTGATGCTCGACGCTAACCTGTTTGTTTTGTTTCAGATGCTATGCCCTTGAAGGAAGACAAAGTTCTGAAAGCGGCCCAGGATGGAAAAAGACTCCGGGCGTTGAAGAACAAGAACCGGGGAGCAACCTCGGGTGACCACTCCGGATCTGCAGGCTCTCCCCTGGTAATCCCGGAAGGCGGGACGCCGAAGAGGCTGCGTCGAACGGAGACGCCACGAGATGAAATGTCGGCTCCGGAGCCTGAGCGTGGGTTTGTTCTTCCCCCTTGCTTCAACGAGGGCTTGTTTTTCGAGAAGTTCCCTTTGTCTGTCTCTCCGGACGAGGTCCATCGAGTGGAGGGGATGTCCTCTTCTGCTCGTCAGAAACAGTTGGCCGGCGACAGCGCTGCCGTCATGAGGGTCATTGGTATGGCCCAACTGTTTGCTCAGGGGGGCGGCATTTCTGCTGATGTTTTGAAGAAGGTGGAGGACGAGAAGCGGATCGCCGAAGAAGAAGTTGGCAGGCAAAAGGCTCTTCGGGAGAAGACGAAGAAGAGGATGGAGGATCAGCTGAAGCTGAAGGATGATGAGTTGGAGGGTGAGAAGAGAAAGGTTGCCGAGAAGGATGAGGAGTTGGAAAGGGAGAAGAAGAAGGTTGCCGAGATCGAGCAGGTTTGGGAGCCGACGCCGGAGGAATCTGCCGACGTGGCGGTGTTGAAATCAAGGGTGGAGTTCGTCGAGAAGATCGACGACCTAAAGATCGAGCTTGCTGATATGGCTGAAGCGGGGTTCAAGTGCGCCGTTCAACAGTTGAAGCTCTTGAATCCGGATCTAAAAATGGACAACGTTGGAGTGTCGAGCAGGATTGTGGATGGCCAGCTGATCCCCGGCACACCTGAAGACGATTGAGTTTTTAGGGCCTGCGCGTCCTTGTTTTCTCGGCCTGCGTGCCATTAATTTTATGGTGATTTGTTGGGGCTGAAGCCCGGGATATTGGGGGCCTGCGTGCCCGTTTTTGGTTGTAATATTAGAACATCGTCGGCCAATTTGGTCGGCAGTTAATGTCCATCAATTTTTCCGTTTGTTTTAGCATTGTATGCTTTAAATTATTTTTGCTGCATGTCCGTATATCGTCTTTGATTGTAGGCTATGCTCGTATGCTCTGAGGATATAGTCCATACTTAGAATATTTTACAGCGTTTTGAACATGATCGTCTGTTCCGATTGTATGTTTTATACAGAGTATTTTATGGCGTTCGGTTGTGCTCGAGTTTTCCAGGGACTTGCTCCAACACTTGATTGTTTCGATAGAAATATGCCGCAGTCGAGCATACCGGAGAGCTGCCTCAATATTTAGAATATTTGAGGGCTGTTGGTTATGCTCGGACATCCCGGAGGTATATTCTAATACTTGGAATATAATTGATAACAATTGAAATATGCTCGGCCTTGGTTGGTTGCCCGGAGGTGTGGGGAACGATCCGGGGGCGCAGAGCAGGTGTGCGCTATTAGCGAGCGCGAGACCGCGGTTGTGGCCAAGCGTTCGCGGCGTGAACGATCCCATCGCGAGCTGGGGTTCTGCCATGCAGGTACTTCCACGGAGGGTCTAGGTGTAGAATCCGCCGAGGGGTCGGTCCGTCCATCTGACGAGGGGGATCGACATTTGCTGTCGTGGAATACTCACGTCCGTACCGACGACGTGGATCCGTGCCCGTCTGTTACCTGAGTTTGGGCCAGGTGCCGGGCGTTTTAGTTTATGTTTAACTGTAATAACGTCTGAGTTTTTCAGCGTTCCAGGGTCGAGCAAGTTTTTCGCCGAGAAGATTCTCGAGGTAGTAGGCGCCATTCTCGGTTTTGTCATAAACCCGGTATGGGCCTTCCCAGTTCGGGGCTAGTTTGCCCTCGCGCGAGTCTTTCATGTTTCTGCGGAGCACTAGGGCGCCGATTTCAAATTCGCGCTTTATAACTTTGGCGTTATGGCGAAGAGCTATTTGCTGTTTTAGTTTAGCTTCGGGAGGATCCTGCTCGGATCTCCTCTACCATATCGAGCTCTTCCCTCATGGCCTCGTCGTTAAGTTCTTCCTCGAGGGGGGATTCGGTGCGCCGAGAAGGCTCTCGGATTTCCACGGGGATTACGGCTTCGGTGCCGTAGGTTAATCTGAAAGGAGTCTCGCCTGTGCTCGAATGGGGCGTCGTTCTATACGCCCAAAGTACACTATGTAGTTCTTCGACCCAAGCTTTTTTAGCTTCGCCGAGCCTCCTTTTCAGTCCTCGGAGGATGACTCGGTTGGCTGCCTCCGCCTGCCCGTTCGTTTGAGGGTGTTCGACTGAGGTGAAGTGCTGTTTTGTGCCGAGCTTGGCCACGAATTCTTGGAACTTCCTGTCAGTGAATTGGGTGCCATTGTCGGTGATTATAGCCTGTGGTACCCCGAACCGAGCGAGTATGTTTCGTTTGTAGAAGCGTAGCACGTTTTGAGACTTGATCTTGGCGAGAGGTTCGGCCTCTATCCACTTCGTGAAGTAATCCACGGTGACCACCAGGTACTTATTCTGGTATGATCCGACCGGGAAAGGGCCGAGGAGGTCCATTCCCCAGGTGGAGAAAGGCCAAGGAGAGGAGAGGGATTTAAGCTCGTTGGGGGGATCTAGGTGCATGTCGGCATGCCGCTGACATCTGTCGCATTTCTGAACATGCTCTTTGGCGTCCTGCTGCATAGTCGGCCAATAATAGCCGGCTCTGAGGGCTTTCCTCGCCAGCGACCGGCCGCCGAGATGCTGGCCGTTGATCCCTTCGTGAAGCTCTTGCAGTACTTCCAGTGCTTGCGAGCCGTCGATGCATTTAAGGAGGGGAACGGAGAAGCCCCGTCGATAGAGTTTATTTTCGATGATTGTGTACGAGCAGGCTCTCCTCTTAATGGCTGAGGCTTCCTTCGGGTCGTCGGGGAGCTCGCCGTTCGTGAGGTATTTGTACACCGGGGTCATCCAGCAATGGTCGTCTCCGATGGCAAACACTTGTATAGCTTGCGTGTTTTTGCCTATGCTTGGATCGGACAAGATTTCTTGTATCACCGACTTGTTCCCTCCCTTCTTTCTCGTGCTCGCAAGCTTGGATAAAAGGTCGGCCCGCGAGTTGTGTTCCCGAGGGATGTGTGCGACGTCTGCCTTTGTGAATCCTTTCATTTTTTCTTTGACGAGCGATAGATACTCGGCTAGTGTGTCGTTTTTGGCCTGGTAATCGCCGCTAACTTGGGACGCGACCAGTTGAGAGTCGGTATAAATCATGACTTCCCGAGCGCCCACGTCCTCGGCGAGGCGTAGGCCCGCTAGGAGGGCTTCGTACTCGGCCTGGTTGTTCGATGTGGTGAAGGATAGGACTAAGGATACTTCGATGACGAGCCCCTCGTCGTTCTCCAAGATGATACCGGCTCCGCTGCCCGCGTGGCTTGAGGCGCCATCAACATAGATGGTCCACTTATTCTCGGTGGGTGTTGGGGAGTTGGAGATCGTCGTCATCTCGGCCACGAAGTCGGCGAGTGCTTGGGCTTTTAACGCTTTCCTGCCCTCGTATTGTATGTCGAACTCGGACAGTTCGAGGGACCATCTCAGCATTCTCCCGGCCATGTCTGGTCGGCTGAGAAGTTGCTTGATCGGTTGGTCTGTCCGGACGATGATAGTGTGGGCGAGGAAGTAGTACCTCAGTCTTCTGGCGGCCGTTATTAGGGCCAGTGCGATTTTTTCTATCTGTTGATAGCGGACCTCGGGCCCTTGTAGGGCTTTGCTAGTGAAGTACACTGGCTTCTGCCCGTCTTCCGTTTCTCGGATCAGGGCCGCGCTGGCCGCCTCGCCTGAAACGGCCAAGTAGAGATAGAGAACCTCGTTGCTGTCTGGTCGGGATAGCACCGGGGGTTTGGAGAGCACTTGTTTGAGGTGGGATAATGCTTGTTCGCATTCCTCGGACCACTCGAAAGCTGCTTCTTTCCGAAGAAGCTTAAAGAATGGAAGTGCATGCTGGGCGGATTTCGCGACGAAGCGGGATAATGCCGTGAGCATTCCGTTTAGTACTTGGATGAATTTTTTATTGGTGGGGGTAGGGAAGTCTGAGAATGCTCGGCACTTATCAGGGTTGGCTTCTATTCCTCGTTCTGTTAAGTAGAAGCCGAGGAATTTGCCTGCCCGTACTCCGAAGGTACACTTCTCCGGATTGAAGCGCATCCTGCAGGACCTGGCCTGCTTGAAGACCCGCTCGAGATGTAGCGTGTGGTCGGAGTCTTCTCGGGATTTGACGATCATGTCGTCCATATACACCTCGAGCGTGTCGCCGATTTCTCCTCGGAAGACCTTGTTCATCATCCGCTGGTAAGTTGCCCCGGCGTTCTTGAGTCCGAAGGGCATTACGTTGTAGTAATAATTGCCCGATTCGGTCATGAAAGCCGTGCACTGCTTGTCGCATTTCGCCATGGGAATCTGGTTGTAACCAGAATAAGCGTCCATGAAAGACAACAGTTTATAGCCGGCCGAGTTGTCGACCAGTCTATCAATATTAGGTAAAGGGTAGGCGTCTTTTGGACATGCCCGGTTAACATCAGTATAATCAACACACATTCTCCATTTTCCATTAGATTTTTTAACAAGTACAACGTTTGAGAGTCAAGTTGAATACTTGGCCTCGGAAATAAAATTTGCCTCTAGGAGGTCTTTTACAGCTTTCTCGGCAGCCTCCGCTTTCTCGGGAGACTGCCGACGCCTACGTTGTACTACGGCCTTGGCGGTTGGATTGATGGAGAGGTGGTGGCAGGCGACCTCAGGGTCGAGTCCGGGCATCTCTGCGGCGCTCCAGGCGAACAGGTCGGCATTGGCTCGAAGGCAGGCTACGAGTTGCTTCCTCGGCAGGTCAGGGATGCCTTTGCCGATCTTCATTGCTCTGTCGGGGTTGTCCCCCAGGGGGATCAGCTCGAAATCTCCGTCGGGGACAGGCCGGACGGGATGAGGGGCCTTTGATTGTGTCTCTTCCCCGGTCTTCAGTCCTTCTTGTGTAAACCTTGCATCGAGGTCGACTGAGCTGATGTTGGCCGTTGGAGCCTGGTCTTCCCGAGGATGCTTGTCTTCGGCTCTTGGTTTTTTGTTGGAGCTGGTCGGAGGGGCGATCAGCTCTAGTCCTTTGACGGAGGCATCGAAGATCCTCCTCGCAGCTTCAATGTCGGCGTTGATGGTGGCCACTTTCCCTGTCCTCGTGTAGAACTTCATCTTCAGATGGACCGTGGAGGGCACGGCGGTTAGCTCGGCCAGTGTTGGGCGTCCGATGATGCAGTTGTACAATGTTTTGCAGTCGATCACCAAAAACCTGGTTTTGACTTGTCTGGACGCTTCCCCTTCCCTGAAGGTGACAATCAGCTCGACGTAGCCCCACGGTTTGGTGGTGGCTCCGTTAAAACCCTGGAGGTCGGAACCCACATAGGGAGTGAGGTGCGAGTCGTCCAGCTGAAGTGTTCGGAAGAGGTGAGAGTACATGATGTCGACCGAACTACCTTCATCTACCAGGACCCGTCGAACATCGAAGTTTGCCATTCTGGCTCGGACGAGGAGGGGAATGGTGGCGTTTGGAGCTCCGCCGGGCAGTTCCTCGAGGTAGAAAGTGATTGGCTCTGACTTTCCTCGGAATTTCCGCAGAGTAGGGCCGAGATCGGCATTGGCGCTGAGTAGCTCGTCGAACTTTCTCTTGACTGAACTGACGGTGAGAGAGCCGGGGTCGCCGCCGTTGGAGATGACCATTTCGGTGGGGAAATGTTCCCAGGTGCTGAGGGCGGTCGTCACGCCGACTGAAGGGATGAAGTCCTCCGGTCGGGTTACGGACAGCGCGACTTGAAGCGGTCTGCTGTCTGGTGAGTTCCCCTCGTCAGAGTTTCGAGGGACGTCTCTTCTGGAGGGTTCTCCCCTCTTGGTGTATTTTGCCAGGTGGCCCTCTTTGATCAGGGTCTCTATGGCATCTTTGAGATGTATGCATTCGTCGGTCATATGCCCGTGACTCTTGTGGTACTTGCAGTACTTGGACTTGTCCGTCCCCGGTCTTGTAGGATTTGGCTTCGGGGGCCTGATGTTGGATTTCTTGAACTCGGTGTTCTGGCAGTCGGCCAGGATTTTCTCCCGGGAGGTGTTCAAAGGAGTGTAGTCGTTGAACCGCCCTGCCGGTCCTCGCCGTTCTTTGACATCTCGGGACCTGTCGTCCCTTCTTTTGTCTTGTCCTCGGCGTGACCCTGGATCCTCGAGGTTTGAGCTGCGAGCGGCATCACTGCCCCTCGAGGCTTTGACTGCGGCTGCCTCGCCTTCCTCAAAGTCGATGAACGCCTTTGCTTTGCGGAGGAGGGCATTCATCGAGTGCACCTTCTCAATCTTAATGGCCTTCTTGAAGTCACTACCGGGGAGTAGTCCCCGTTCCAAGAGGTATCTCTTCATGTAGTCGGCCGTCTGTACTTGGACGGCCTCCTTGTTGAACCTTTCGAGGTAATCCCGAAGAGGTTCGTTGGGTCCTTGTATCACGGCCTCAAGGTTGGCTTCCGATTTTGGTTGTCGTCGGGAGGCTGTGAAGTGGCTCAAGAAGAGTTCCTTGAGCTCGGTCCAGGAGTGGATGGAGTTCGGACGGAGATTCCTGTACCAATTCATCGCCCCTTTCCTGAGAGTGGTCGGGAAGATGCGGCACTTGATTGAGCCCCTGACGACGTGATAATCCATGACCGCCTCGATGCTTCGAATATGCTCGTCGGGGTCAGTGGTCCCGTCGTACTGGTCCAATACTGGAGGTTTTTCCATCCCGCGAGGGAGGTGGGCTCTTCGGATGCTCTCGGACAAAGGGCTGCGGAAGTCCTCTTCGTCGCTTGGTCCTGGTGAATCGTAGTGCCTGTTTCGTCGGGAATCCTCTTGGTTGTCATCCAACGCAGCTTTGGAGGGGCCCCGACGGCCCTGTTCGGGGGAGGGGCTTCTTTGTTCAGCGGTTTCAGGTTTCTGGTTCTTCCTGTTCTTTCTGGGTGGAGAACGGGAACGAGTCCTCCGGCGGCGATGTCTTCTCGGGGGAGACCTTGAAGAGGATGGGGAACGCCGACGGTATCTTCTCGGCGGTGAGCGCGAGGAGGAATAGGAGCGTGACCTGTAGTGCTTCCTCGGAGAGGGGCGACGTCGTCGCTGTCTTTCCAGTTCGTGAATTCGGTCGTCATGAATTCTGAGGAGGCTGTTCGTCAATTGTATTTCTTTTAGCAAGCGGACGGTGATGGGGTCAGCGTCCTCGGGAACGTTGAGCGGTTCCTCTTCTTCTCCATGACGGGCTCTCCGCCTCTCGGAGGTGTGGGTGAATGAGGAAGCATGTTGCCCATCTCGGAGGTCGGTCTCATTCACATTCTGGGCATGTTCTGGCCCATTGGTCGTTCGGATCTGCTCGCCGCCCCCGTTCTGAACGTTCCCTTCGGGAGGAACATGGTCGACATTCTGGACCTGTTGTAGGACCTGCAACAGCTGAGTGTCCTGGGTTTCATGCCCGGACCTTTGTCGCCGACGATCCCCCCGACGATGATTAGCTAGCTCGCGGGAGGAATCCTCGATCAGCTCGTGAAGGAGGAAAGGGTCAGCGCTTGGGATGTTGTTGTTGTTGTCAGCCATGACGATTGGAGATGATTAGCTTTGATCTTTGTTCGTTAAAGATGGGGAAGCAAGTTTCCCACAGACGGCGCCACTGATCGTACCTGATCAGAAGAATCGTTGTAGGCTGCTCGGACTGGATCTTCTAGGAAGGAGGAGGGGGGGTGTACCTGCAAGGTACTCCAATGCCAAAGTAAGTTGACGAGCAAAGGAGCGCAAGTACTAGCTAAAGGTTAGAAAGAAGTGTGTACCTGACCCTCTACTGAGAGAGGGTATTTATAGCCCCCAGCGCTGGGCCATGATCACGCTAGTGGACTGGATTTCCAGGCCCAACTAGGAGACTGCCAGGTTTCCTAGGCGGAAATATCGGAGGTGCGTGATGCCCTCTGTCCTGGTTAACCGCTCCGGAATCCCAGGGAGACGCGGTCTTATAGGGGCCACGTGGACTCCGTAGTATTCGGAGGATTGGGTGTGAAGGACCACTGCGCGGAGCAGGGTCCTCGGCAGTTAGGTGCTCGCGGGGAGCTGTGTGCCGAGCATCCACCTGCTCGTGGAGAGCACTGTGCCGAGCACCAGCTAGAAGACGGAGAGCGGTGCCGGGCAAAGCCGAGACGAACATGAAGCATCGTCTGCGAGTAGCTTAGGTTGGTTTGGGCCTTTAAGCCTAATGGGCTGAAACTAGGTGGGCCGAATCTCGGCCCAGCCCAGAACAGATTTATTTATGTTATTATTTTAATTATATTATGTTACATTTTTAATGATATTTAATTTTGATTGTCATGTGATTTTTTAATTATATATAAAAAATATTATATAATAATATATTTATCAATTTGATCTATTTGTGATATTTGTGATATTTTTTTAGGAAAATTAATATTCTTTTAAAGAACTATCAATTAAAAGTGTAATTAATGATTGTGATGGTTTGATACACACACTTTATATACAATTAAAGGTACAAACATAATAAACACATAAAACCCTAAGACTTAAGAATTTTTAAGAATATACAATTGGTAAGATGTTCTAAGTTAACTTGTGCTTTTTGTTTTGACAGAGTAACTTATGTTTGTTTGCCAAGGCGCAATGTTGTTGTTTTTCTCAAAGTCTTTAGCTCCTTATATAGATAACCATGAAAGAGTCGTTGAAGAATACTTCTTGTACAAGAGTGTCTTTGAAAGAAGCATCAGCAGATCCGTTGCAAAGCTTTCTGATACAGTTATCGATGTTGCAATACCATTTGATACTCCTTTGCTAAAAAAGAAATTATCAATTGCAATTCTTCAGTCTTTCGCAAAATTTCTGCTAAGTTTTCACATGATCAAAAGATGACAAATTGACCTCAAAGTTTGATAGTGACTTGTAAGAAACTCCTTGGTTCTTGAGCTTTAAATGGCTTCAGGTTCTGATCCATCAAAGTCTGAGTCTTAGCTTTTGATCCTTCAGAGTTTGGACCTTTAGAGGTTGACTTTGATTTTAGAAGTTGACTTGATAAGAGTCTAGGAACTCCAGATTCTGACCATCATAAAATGACTTGATTAGAAGTTGATTCTTCAGAGTCGAATCTTTATAATCAGCATCTTTAAAGCTTCTCATTTAGATGTTCAGTGTAGTAGCATAACTGAATTTCGATCAAAAGATTAATCTTTTTACCCGCACAATTGAACATACATTAGTCTACCCATTTGTTCTTTAAATACCTTGTTATCATCAAAGCCTAAGGGATATGGTATAAATCAATTTTGTTCCAATGTGCTCTACAATCCCATCTGGGCGCCAGATTGAAATCCTTTGATGCAAAGTCAAAGGGACTGCACCTATCTCATGAATTGATCAGGACTTTATAAGTCTATCGGGATACTAACTATAAGTATACAGTCTAGTCGTTTTAGTTTTAAAAGATATCAAACCCATAGAGACTGAGGACCAATATAGTATGATCTTATGTTACTATGTTAGCTAAAGCTATCGATTTCTTGGTTTTAGGGAGAGATGAAAATTAAATATGATTTTAATTAAATATTCGGATTTTAACATACTGGTATGTAATAGTCCGACGTCAAGGTTCAATAAGTCATTGGCATAAATTAAATGTAAAAATACTTTTCAGAATACGTTATTTGAATTAAAAATCCTTATCTCACACTCTCGTGTTTATTGACTTAGATTATACTAGCAGCTCTAAAGTTTGCTCTCGGTAAATCATTTAAAAACTGAAAATACTTTTTGAAAATCAAATAAAATATAATCAATTCTAAAGCGCTCTCGCTGTATTTAGAGTTGATGTTTGATAACTACTATCCGGTAAAAACCTCAAACTCTCGTTGTGTTGATTTTAGACCTTAGTTTTTAATTTACTTTCGTAACAAAATAATTCAGTATTAGTTTTAGAAATCAATACCAGAAAAACGTTTAATTTATTTTTAAGCCCAATTGTTATCATACCTTTCGGTACAGTGACTTTACATACGAGTGTTGGAAAATTAGCTAGACATACTATGTCGACAAACACCTATGTTGACAAACACTTTGTTGACTGCCACACCGTCCATTTTTCCCTAATGAATAAAGGCTTTAAGTGATACATCATCCTGAATCTGGCCTCTCGAAGATAGCTTGTTAATGTTTGACAAAGCCATTGTTCATGAAATAATAACATAAAGGTTTCTGATTCGCAACTTCATCATAGGCCGTTTCATATTTAGCTTCTGATACTTCAGACAAACAGTCATATTTGATCGGTAGTACTGACACAATATTGTAATGGATAATGAAGTCGTCATCTAAACTTTCATCAAAATTATCAAATACCATTTCATCGTTAGGATTCAAAGCAAGTCTCTCACGATCCATATTTACAGGTTTCCCTGAAGGTGCAGCCAAAGTCAACCTCTCTTTTATTGGCTTCTTTACTGCTTTTGTCTCTTCGATAACTGACTCTATCTGAACATTTCTATGTGTCGCCTCTATTGTAGTTTTCTTATTTATTTGAAATTTTTTTCACCGACTCCTAGTCATCAAATTTTTCCCTTTGTAATTCTGGGGACCATAAGCGTTCTTCTTCACCGCACCAGATTGATCAGGTTGGGACAAACTGGATCCTTTCTCAATCAATTTCCATTTATGGCTAGATCCAGATCCCTTTTCAACTACCTTCCATATATGGATTTCCCCTTGGTAAACAAGTCGAACCCACTTATATTTAGGAGCATCAGTTAAAGGCACAAAGGTTTTTTGATATGGAGATTTCGCTTTTCCTTGGGGCATTTGAGCCCTGTGAGGGACTCCCATCATGTCAAACACAAACTTAAGAGTTCTTTCAAAAGTTTGGGTCGAGGCTGAATTGGCAGAACCCCGAATAACTCAAGCATTCAGCTTATTTGGTAAACCATGAGATTAATTGTGATACCCATTTGCTGAGTGAGATTATTCACTAACTCCAAATTACTCTCTGTCTATATGCTGCCTTAATGCCATCACATAAGTTTTATTCAACAATGGCGACGCCCGGGGAATAACTACTAAAATTAATGCCATCACATAAGTTCTATTCAACGATGGCGACGCCCGGGGAATAACTACTAAAATTTCCAATCGCAACTGAAATATTTTGATGGCTAAATGGTGGCTCGGTGGCCAACATATTATCAGCATAAATTGACATATTCGACTAGAGTTTGACCATCATCAACTGAGGCATGCCATACGGGCATTACCTCCTACTTAATGCCTTTGAAGGGTTAAATGGAGACCCTCTAGACTCTAGAGTGTCATGGTACCAATAAAGAGGCATGTGGTGATTGATGTTTGCAGTGCAAAAAGTGGGAATAAAAATGAGTTTCTGATAATACTTATCAATTGATCAAATAAGCACTAATAATAAATTATGATTTTATTTTGTAGCTTTAACATGATTTATATGTGCTTTAAGCTTTTTAATGAATTGTTTTAAAGGCGCTGTAAAATGGCTGATATTCTTGGTTTTTCTGATATTATTTGTTATAAAGGCGCTGCAAAGTGATATTAATTTATCTGTTATAAAGGCCGGTATAAAAAAATACATAAATATAATCCCAACACTTTAGAGTTAGATATCACAATTTTGTTATCATAAGCTTATCAATATTCTCAACTCACGTGATGTACGGATTTCTACCCAATTACTGTATTTGATAAAATGTTAGTGTTCTGGCTTTTATTTAATTATTCTTTAATTTAATATCAATATTATTCTTTAATTATATTTAAAAAATTAATTTATGAATTAATTGTATCCTGATAGATGATAAAAATTCTATTTATTGAGTTCTTGTAACACTACTATAATATATAGTCGCATTCAATTAAACTCTAGGTAAATATGTAGTCGTTCAAAGTCCTATGAACACTTACATACAAACGAGAAGTTAATTTATTTTGGTAGCATGTTGTTTTTTTATTTGTAACAAAATAATTACAATCATTTTACTACTTACATAAAATTTGTGATAGATAAAAATATTTCAACTATTATAGTTGTTATTAAATAAACATAAACGTTTTTAATTGATAAAATACTAATTAAATCCAAAAAAATATTAATACGAATGAGTTGTTATTAAAGAGAAATAGAAACATACATAAATTATATTAAAATAAAAAATTTAATTTAAAAAAAATATTGTAATAAGAGAAAAAGAGTGAAAAAGAAAATATCTATTAGATTAATTATGATTAATTAAGAGAAAAAGATTAATAACTATATTAATATTTTAATAAATAATTTTTAATTAATTTATCGATAGATATTAATTTACTAACATTATTATTTTTAAATAATAAGTCCCTGTAATAAGACAAATCCCTCCTTTTTGTAATACATACAAAATCTAAATTCTATAGCTCCACTAAACAACCGTCTTTATAGGGTAATTGAATGATTATTGTATATTGGTACTATTTCTAATGTGTGTTATAGAAGAACTGGATTGAGATCTAGAACTCTTGACTCAACCTACATGAATTGATTCAAAAATAATACCACTTTTTAGTTTATGTTGACTCTTTATTCATAAGTAAACTATGGTATTTTTTTTTAAATGCATTTGTTTGGCTTGTATTGCTGAATGAGTTCTTGATGGTATATTTTGAATTGAATTTGATGCATTTTGTTATCCAACGCTATTATGTAAACTACTATTCTTAATAAATAAGGGGATGTATCTTCGGACGCGTTTATTTTAACTATTTCTCATATTAAATTGAAGAGACACTCCAATTATGCCAGAATTAATTTGGAGATACATTTTTGTATGTATAAAAAGTCTGTCCGAAGATTCATCTCCGTAAACATCATTTATTTAAATAGTTGTGGGTGGTTTGAAGATGCATCTTCGGACATTTTTCTTTCATATCTCGTGTCAGAACCTTCTCTCTTCGTCCTTCTTCATTTTATCAAAAGTTCTCAACAAAAATAATACATTTGAGCTCTACAATGATTTTACTTCTCATTCATTCAAGCTTAAATAATTGGACCCTTTTCTCCTCCTTTCTAGCATCTCAAACATTCAATCTTCTACTTCTCATTATTTTGATTTGGTAAGTTTTAAAAAATTATATTTACTTTTATGTTTTGATTTGCTGTTAGTTGGTTAAGCAACATTAGACATTTTAGATACATTAGATAGTAGTGTAAACAAAATTGGTAGGCTAGAAGAATATGCATTGAGGTTTTTTGGGGCTGATAGGGCAGAAAAGAGGTTTATGCCATGGAAGACAATCGCAGGTTTGTCCAGAGATGCATCTTCAGACTTTCTCTCCATTATTTTCATATATACATCTCTGGATTGGACTCAGTTGTTCGTTGGTGCCTACCAAAGTAGATATTTATCTTTGTGGTCTAATTTGTCTATGCTTATCTGATGTATTACTAGATGTGCCTAGATTGTTCTAATGTTCTTTTAGAACCTTATTTTGGTTGTCCAGTGATTTTTCGAATGTGTCTATCGTTCTGATGTCTTTCCCAAACCCTTTTATATCTATTCGATGTTCTTCTGGATGTGTTTGTCGTTCTGATATTTTCCATAACTCATCCGGTGTTTTTTCGAATATGTCTTGTTTGTTCTGACGTTTTTCCAGAACCTGTTCCCATACATTCAACGCTTTTTTGGATGTTTCGGAAATTTTTCCAAAACCTATTTTCATACATTCAGTATTTTTCTGAATGTTTCTGATGTATCTTCAGAACCTGTTCATGTACATTCAACGTTGTTCTAGATGTCTTTAATATATCTCTCTCTGTCTTTTAGATAATAACTCTATCAATGCTTTTTTGGATGCCTTCGAGTTTGTTTCCCATCCATCCAACGCTTTTTTTGGATGTCTTTAATATATTTCTGAGTTTTGACAACACCCTTTTCATCCAATGCCTTTCTGGACATCTCTAGCATTGTTTTCCTCTACATCCAATGCTTTTCTGGATGTCTACTCAAAATCTTCGAATCGGTTTTCTTTCATCCAATGCTTTTATGGATCTCTCTGACGTATTTCCAGGGTCTATGTCTCCTTTTGCATTCAATACTTTTCTGAATGTATCTAATATCCTTTCAAAATGAGTTTCCTATCCATCTAATGTTTTTCTGTATGTCTCTGATGTTTCCCCACAGTTTGGATTCTTTTTCCATCCAATACTTTTTTGGATATCTCTAATGTATTTTCCAAAGTTGTCGCATTCAATGCTTTTCTGAATGTCTCTGATGTATCTTCAGATTTGATTCTTCTTCATCCAATGCTTTTCTAGATGTTTTTGATGTATTTTCCAAAGTTGTTTCATTCAATGATTTCTTTAATGTCTGTGATGTATGTTCATATCGATTTCTTGTTTGTACAATGCTTTTCTAGATGTTTCTGGTGTATTTTCCAGAGTTATTACATTCAGTGATTTCCTGAATGTATATGATGTATATTTAGAATGGTTTCTCATCCGTATAATGCTTTTCTGGATGTTTCTGATGTACTTTCTAGAGTTTTTTACATTAAATATTTTTCTGAATGTCTATAATGTATCTTCAAACTTGTTTCTTGATCATCTAATGCTCTTCTAGATGTTCCTGATATATTTCCCAATAAAGTCTCCATTCAATGATTTCATGAATGTCTCTGGCGTATCTTCAGATTCAGTCTTATTCCACATTTAATGTTTTTCTAGATGTTTCTGATGTATTTTCCAGAGTGCGGTTCCCTTTTATATCCACTGCTTTCCAGGATGTCCCTAATATCTTTCCAGTGTTTGTCCCTTTTATGTCAAGTATTGCTGGATATTTCTTGCTATTCTGATGGATCTCCATAATATCTTGTCCCCCCCCCCCACGAGTCCTTTTCACCTTACCTTATTGTTAGGTGCCAAATTGTGTTTATATTTAGTTTAATTAATGGCACCTTTCGACCGTTTTTATCGGATATTCGTACAATTCCCTGAAGTTTTAGATAATTATTTATGGTTTATAATATTAAGCTTTCATTTTATGTTAATATGTGTTTTAGTTATGATTTTGTAGGTTTTAGCCAATTTTGGGGAAGTTTGGAGCTTGTTTTGAGCTTTGCAAGAGAGTGCCTGGCAGAAGTATGCGCGCGTCGCGCTGGGATGTGCGCGCGTCGCGCTCTGGGCAAGATATTTTGGAGCTTCCAGACAGAGAGTTGCGCGCGTCACGCGCATGGGCGGTTTATAATTTTAAGTGTATTGGCGCGAAGCGCGCTGGAGGGCGCGACGCGCCCTTGACAGATTTCAGAAATACTATATAAAGGAGTTTTCTGATATTTTAGGTTAGTGGGCTGATTTTGAGAGCAAAAGAACACTTGTGCACTGTAGCAAACAAAGAATCGAAGATTGGAAGCTTTGATCGTCGATTAATCGCCTTTGATGCTTGTTGATCTTCATCCTTTACTTCTTGAGCAAGCTACCATTTTCATGGATAGCTAAATCTCTTTTGTATCAAGATAAGATGTAATCTTCCTAGCCTTTTGTAGGTTTTTCTTGTGAATATATGTGTATGAACAAGTGATGATCAATATAGATGGTTTAGTTTGTTTATTAAAGCCTTTTCTTTGGTATAAGTGTTTGAGACATCAATATTTGTATCTAGATCTAACTTTATCATCTATCAAGCTATAAATTGCAGACATGGATTTAGCGTTTGATGTTTACTTAGTATCGGTTTTAAAACGTTATTTGTATTGTTTAAACGGTGGAGAAATCGTCGGTTAAACAATACGGTAAATCTAACTATATCGTTGCGGACACGGACGATATAGGCGTCGATACGTAATTATGTTGATCGTTACCATGTTCATATACGTATATTTATAAGAAGACATACAAATTTAGGTCGATGAAATCGAATCTTGATACATTTTCTTTAACTTAGAACTTTCATTAATTTACTCTTTGCTACTAAAAGAATTGAATGACCTTTTGCAAACCCAAATTTAAAGTAACATTAACTCAAGACAAAATAGGCTATAGAACGGCGGTGATATCGCAATAATCCCTGTGGATACGATAATAACGAAAAGTATACCACAATACTCTTTCAACAAAATGGCGCCGTTGCCGGGGATTGTTGTTTAGATATTGCAAGCATTGCAATAGTATGTTTTGTATTGAGTCTTATAATTAATATCTTGTTTCTAAATTTATTTTCCTTGTGTTTGTTAATTTGCTTGGTTAGTTTTTCAGATTACAGTTTATGCGAGGACGTGTACCTGCAGATCAACTCCTTTTTGATCCTGAGATTGAGAGGACTGCTCGTAGAGAGAATAGCAAAACTCGTAGGAGGAGACAACTAGCTAGGGAAAGAAGACAACAACAAGAGGCATCTTCTTCTTCAACTCCGGTTGAAAACTTAGTTGAGGGAGAAATGGCAGGAGAGATTCCTATTGTTCCAGCTCGAGGGCCTTGTGTTAATAGCCCTCGACTCAATGCACAATTTGCTCGTGATCAAGCCAATGGAAGAAACTCCGAGATGAAAACGGGGTTACTTCAATTACTTTATCAGAATCCTTTCACAGGGGCAGATCACGAGGATCCATTTACTCATCTAACAAAGTTCTACGAGATCGCCGGAACAATTGGTGCTCCGGAAGACCAAGAAGAACAGGTGTTCAGGAGACTTTTTCCTCATTCCTTAATTGGAAAAGCTAAGGAATGGTACCTTGATCAACCTAATAATGTCATGACAAATTGGAACGAGTTAGAAGAGAAGTTCTTGGATCGGTTCTTTCCTCACAATAGGTTCATGGAAGCGAAAACTTCTATTGCGGTGTTCTCTCAAGGGTCGAATGAATCTCTCAATGAAGCATGGGAGAGGTTCAAGTCCATGGTTAGAAAGTGCAAAGGTCATGGGTTTGATGAGTTGTCTCAAATCCATATCTTTAGAAATGGACTCCAACCTCAACCAAAAACTCTTTTAGATGCTACCGCGGGTGGTTCGTTGATGTCAAAAACTGCTGCAGAAGCGATTGCTATCATTGATAGAATGGCTTTGAATGATCATCAAGGGCAACACAACCGTAGTGCATTGCAAAGAAAACCGGGAGTTCTTGAATTGAATACTAGTGATGCAATACTTGCTCAAAACAAGTTATTGACACAACAAGTAGAATTGCTCACTCAACAAATGTCAAAACTCCCTCAACAAATCAAAGATATAAATGGGAGCCCTTCTAAAAATCAACATGTGATGTGTTGTGAATTGTGTAGGGGTGACCATCAAACAGGTTTTTGTCCTCCACCGGGTGAAGAGGTGAATTATGTGTCTAATCCTAATCAAGGATATGGTGGAAGACAACAACAACAACCTTACAACAATAACCAAGGTTACCAACAAAGAGGTAATCAAGGTTATCAACAAGGATGGAGGCCGGAAGCGGGCCCATCGAATCGTCAAAATCCTTACCAAGGCGGTTACAATCAACAACCTCAACAAACAAAGCTTTCTATCGAGGACACTCTTAGCCAATTCATGCAATTGCAAATTGCAAGCCAAAAGAGTACGGATGCCGCAATTAAGAACCTTGAAACTCAAGTCGGGCAATTGTCAAAGCAACTTGCCGATCAAAACAAAGGTCCTTTTCCGGCTACTACACAAGAAAATCCTCGTGAGCATTGTAAGTCAATTCTAACTCGTAGCGGTAGAAATATTGATATGGGTGTAGGAGAAATAGTTGAGGAGGAAATTGTTGAGAGTGAAAAAGATAGGGTGATTGAAGTAGAAAAAAATGTTGAGGGTGATTTAGTTGAAAATGAGAAAGAGAAAGAATTAGTGGAAAAAGAAACTCTTGAGAAAGTAGTAGAAAAAGAGAGAAAAAAATTGAGTGTGAGTGAAAAGGGAAAGAAGAAGGTGGATGATTCTATACAAGTGAAGAAATTACCTTACCCTCCCGGTCCGTCAAAGAAAGAAGATGCAAAGCACTATGCTCGGTTCTTGGATATTTTTAGCAAGTTGCAAATTAATGTTCCTTTTTCCGAAGCATTAGAGCAAATGCCGATGTATGCAAAATTCATCAAAGACATCATCACTAAGAAGAGAAGATTCTTGGATCAGGAGGTAGTAACGGTGAGCTCTTGTTGTAATGCGTTAATTCAACGCACTACTCCGATAAAATCGAATGATCCTGGGCGGGTAACCTTACCGGTGTCTATTGGAAATGTTCACATAGGCAAAGGTTTGGTCGATACCGGTTCTAGCATTAATTTGATCCCATTGTCTATGGTGAGAAGATTAGGAATCAACGATTTGAAGCCGACAAGAATGACGTTATCATTAGCAGATAAATCCACAGCTCATCCTCATGGAGTTGCGGAAGACTTGCTTGTCAAGGTTGACAAATTTTGGTATCCTGTTGATTTTATTGTCATAGACATGGAAGAAGATCCTGAGATTCCATTGATCTTAGGAAGGCCTTTTATGAAGACGGCCCGAATGATGATAGATATTGATGATGGCTTAATGAAATTAAGGTACCAAGATGAAGAATTATGTCTTGATCTCTTTGAAGCCATCAAGCATCCTAATGATGAGGATGATTGTTTTAGAATCGATGCTACCGAAAGGGCTATTATGAAAGTGGAGAATCAAATGCACTTGTCAAATCCTCTTGAGAAGACTTTAATGGAAGCTCTCGAAGTTCTCACCAAAGATCAAGAGAAGGAAATTGAAGATTGCTTGAGAAATTTAGAGGCTTGTGAGGAGATGAATCCATTTGAAACTCAAATTGAAGAGTTGAAGGATGAACCTAAAGTTGAAGAGCAAAAGGTGGAGTTGAATGTGTTACCATCTCACTTGAAATACGTGTTTCTCGGTGACAATTCTACTAAGCCGGTTATCATTAATAGTGGTTTGTCTAACAAGGAAGAGCATCGATTGAAGGAAGTGTTGACAAAGAATCAAGAAGCAATAGGATGGGTTTTATCCGACTTGAAGGGTATTAGTCCGGCCTATTGTATGCATAAGATTATGTTAGAAGATGATTTTCGGCCCGTGGCACAACCTCAAAGGCGATTGAATCCAACCATGAAAGAAGTTGTTAGAAAAGAGGTTGTGAAGTTATTAGAGGCGGGGATGATTTATCCCATCTCCGATAGTGAATGGGTGAGCCCGGTGCACGTGGTTCCTAAGAAGGGTGGATTGACAGTTGTGAGAAATGAGAAGAACGAGTTGATTCCTTCGAGAGCGGTGACCGGGTGGCGAATGTGTATTGATTATAGGAGGTTGAACCAAGCAACAAGAAAAGATCACTTTCCATTACCTTTTATGGATCAAATGTTAGAGAGGTTAGCCGGAAGAAATTTCTATTGTTTCTTGGATGGTTATTCGGGATACAATCAAATATCAGTGAATCCGGCGGACCACGAGAAAACTGCTTTTACATGTCCTTTTGGCGTTTTTGCATACCGAAGAATGCCATTTGGACTATGTAATGCTCCTGCAACATTTCAAAGGTGCATGCAAGCTATTTTCTCAGATTTGATCGAAAAAAGCATTGAGGTGTTCATGGATGATTTTTCTGTGTACGGGTCATCATTTGACTTGTGCTTGAAGAACCTTGATGTGGTGATGGAGAGATGCATTGAGACAAATTTGGTTCTCAACTGGGAGAAATGCACTTTCATGGTGACGGATGGGATTGTTCTTGGCCACAAGGTTTCTTCAAAGGGGCTTGAGGTCGATCCGGCAAAAATTGAAGTTATTGAAAAGCTTCCCCCTCCGGTGAATGTGAAAGGCATAAGGAGCTTCTTGGGACATGCTGGGTTCTATAGAAGATTCATCAAGGATTTCTCCAAGGTCGCAAAGCCTTTGAGTAATTTGCTCAACAAAGGTATGGAATTTAATTTTGATGAATCATGTCTAAAAGCTTTCCTAGAACTTAAAGCAAATTTGACCACCACACCCATAATTGTCGCTCCTAATTGGTCGCTTGAGTTTGAACTCATGTGCGATGCGAGTGACTATGCGGTTGGTGCGGTCTTAGGCCAAAGGAAGAACAAACAATTCCATGCTATACATTATGCGAGCAAAGTTTTAAATGAGGCACAGGTTAACTATGCCACTACCGAAAAAGAATTGCTCGCAATTGTATTTGCATTGGAAAAGTTTCGCTCTTACCTCATTGGTTCTAAAGTGGTGTGTTATACTGATCATGCCGCAATCAAATATCTTCTCACCAAGCCTGATTCAAAACAGAGGCTTATTCGGTGGATTCTTTTGCTTCAAGAGTTTGATCTTGAAGTGAAAGATAAGAAAGGTACAGAAAATTTGATTGCGGATCATTTGTCTCGGTTAGTGAATACCGAGGTGACAAACAATGAAAAAGAAGTGAGGGAAGAATTCCCCGATGAAAAACTGTACATGGTACAAGAAGTTAGACCCTGGTTCGCAGATATGGCTAATCACAAAGCATCTGGCTGGATACCGGAGGATCTAACTTGGAATCAAAGAAAAAAGTTTTTGAACGATGCTAATTTCTATGTTTGGGATGATCCTCACTTATTTAAGTTGAGTAGTGACAATCTTCTGAGAAGATGTGTCGCGGATGAGGAGGCGAAAAGCATTTTGTGGCATTGCCACAATTCGCCTTATGGTGGTCATTTTAATGGTTTGCGTACGGCCACAAAAGTCCTTCAATCGGGATTTTGGTGGCCTACTTTGTTCAAAGATGCTTACCACCATGTTGCCTCATGCGACAGTTGTCAAAGAACTGGTGGAATAGGGAAAAGAGAGGAAATGCCCCTCCAAAGTATTGTAGAAGTTGAGGTATTCGATTGCTGGGGCATTGATTTTGTTGGACCATTTCCTTCCTCAATGTCAAATGAATACATCTTGGTAGCTGTGGATTACGTGTCTAAGTGGGTGGAAGCGATTGCTTCACCCAAAGCAGATGGTAAGACCGTGATAAAGTTTTTGAAGAAAAATATATTTTCGCGGTTTGGCTCGCCAAGAGTATTAATTAGTGATGGTGGATCTCATTTTTGTAATGCTCCGCTTGAAAAAGTGTTGGAGCAATATGGAGTAAAGCACAAGGTAGCTACTCCATATCATCCACAAACTAATGGGCAAGTTGAGAGGACCAATCGTGAGATTAAGAGAATTCTTGAGAAAACTGTGTCTAGTTCTAGGAAGGATTGGTCAATGAAGTTAGATGAAACCTTGTGGGCGTATCGGACCGCTTTCAAAGCACCGATCGGTCTTACACCATTCCAAATGGTGTATGGTAAAAGTTGCCACCTTCCCGTAGAACTAGAGCATAAGGCATATTGGGCCTTAAAGCTTTTGAATTTTGACCACAAGTTGTGTGGAGAGAGAAGAAAAATTCAACTTAATGAGTTGGAAGAGATGAGATTGCATGCCTATAAGTCTAATTCAATTTACAAAGAAAAGACCAAATTCTATCATGATAGTAAGGTTAGAATGAAGGACTTTAAGGTAGGGCAATTAGTTTTACTCTTCAATTCCCGGTTAAGACTTTTCCCGGGAAAGTTGAAGTCTAAATGGTCCGGACCGTTTTTGGTAAAAGAAGTGAGAAGCCAAGGGGCTATTGTGATAGAGGACCAAAAATCAAACCAAGAGTGGGTAGTAAATGGTCAGAGGTTGAAGGTGTATCGGGGAAGCGATTTTAATCGTGAAACTTGCGTTTTATCGTTTGGCGATCCTTGATTGCCTTTGACCGTCGAGCTGACCGACGTTAAACAAAGCGCTCTTGGGAGGCACCCCAAGTTGTATATATTCACTTGTATTTGTGTTATTTTTGCAGGTGGGATTTTTGAGTTGTCGTCGAGCCAGAAACGATCTACCGGTATTTTTGGGCGTGCTGAAACAATGCAGTTTTTCTGCTGTTTCTGGTGTAGCGCGCGTCGCACCCATTAGCGCGCGTCGCGCGCTATGTGTACTCAAGGACCCCTTCCAGGCAGAGATGAGGGCGCGTCGCGCCGGTTCTGCGCGCGTCGCGCGCTGTACATATTTTTGAAAAAAAAAAATAATTTTGTTTGGGCCCACCCATGCTGGGCCCGACCCGGTTTCATTTGCAGAAGGTTTAGTTAGGGTTTTGGGAGGTCTTTGCCTCCATTCCACCCTTTCTCCTCTTTGTTCCAAGAAAAGAAAAAACACAACACACACTTGTTCATTTAGATTGTTGCATTTCCTCACTATTTTTGTCTCTCTACCATCATCAATCATCAAGGTATGTTCTATCTTCTTCTCTATTTCCATTAAATTAGTTTTAGTTATTAGGTTTTTAGATTTAGGAATATTTTGAATAATTTTGAAAAATTAGGGTAGAAACCACGCTTTGACTGTAAATATTGCTTGCTGGAACCCTTAGAAGTGAGGAGAAGTTGGTTCTCCTCTTCTGTTTTGCAGAAAAATGAAGGATTTTTCTGGGTTTCGCAGAGCGCGCGTCGCGCCCTGTCCAGCGCGCGTCGCGCCCTGGGTTCAACTTTGAAATTTTTTTTATGCATTCTGAGTATTTGTTTAGGCCTGTTTTGTGATTGATGATGAATGTGGACTGATGTGGGTTTTTAGTTGAGAGGTTATGCTAACTTTGTTTCAATTGTGCGTGTTTTGTTTGAATTACAATTGTGCAGGAATGGCACCTTTTTTGAAAAGGAAGAAGACTGGTTCTGGTGAGGGATCTTCCTCACAAGCTGGCAGGTTTGATCGGACGAAGTTTCTAGGTCCGGAGCAAGAGGCGAGGTACCATGAGCTTGAAAGCCGCGTTGTGTGGAGTGAACGCACGGTGATTCCTATTGACCACGGCCTCTTCCAAAGGGCGTGGACTGCTTTGTCTGAAACATGCTGGGACAAGTTGTTCACTCCACCACAATTCTATCAGGTGGAGATTGTCAGAGAGTTTTATGCAAATGCCTTGCCTCCGAGCAGTTGGTCAGGTACTGAAGCTTACCCGTTTAAAACATGGGTGAGAGGTAAGGCCATTGATTTTAGCAAAGAGGCAATTTTTGATTTTCTGGATAACCCTCTTGCTTTGGTAGAAGAGTGTCAGTACCATCCCAAGTTGAATAGAGGAAATTGGGATGTAGACAGCATTAGGGACAGGATTTGCAGGACTGGTTTCACCTATACTCTGACTAGAGCTGGGCTGCCAAAGACTTTTACTCGTAGTCAGTTGACGGAGGAGGCTCAGTTGGTGACTTCGGTGGTCCTTTACAACATTAGGCCACGGAGTCACACTTCTTCCCTCACCATTGATACGGCAGGTTTGGTTCAGGGTATTCTGAATGGTGATAACATTGATGTGTCCAGGATTGTGGCGAATGAGCTGAAAAGAGTCGCCCTGAATGGGACTCTTCATGGAGATGGAGTGAGATGTAGGTTGATTTTTCCTGGTCTAATAATGGGTTTGTGCAGGAAGGCTGGTGTCCGGTTCCCAACTGGTGGGATGATCCCCATGGATGGTATTATAGATGATATTTTTGCTAACAGGTACTGTTTGCCTGGAGGTCGTCCTTTTGGTGTTGCTGCTGGTGCATCTAACCTTCCCGATGCTTCTCAAGCTGTTCCGGTTGCTGCTGCACCGCCTGCTGGTTCACAGTATGGTGATGCAAGTGATTGGAACTATCAGATGCATATGGCGCATCAGAGAGCGTTTATGTTTTTGCAGGATTCTATCTGGCAGCTTTCTCTGCAGCAGCCTGTTGGTTCCAGGGATGATTTATCTGCCTATGCTTCATGGCCTGAGGGCAGGCCAGATCCTGAGGAGGGGATGGAGCAGGATGATCCGGAGACTTCCGATGAGGAGTAGACTTTATTTTTTTTTACTGTTTTATGTTTTATTGTTTTTAGTTTTATGTTAGAACAATTTTTAGTTACTTTGTTTTTAATGTTTATAGTTTTGTTCCATCCTTTTGGATGAGGTACTTTGAAAGGCTAAGTTTACGCCTTTGGATAGTTAACACCTGTTTGGTGTGGTTTTTATTTTATATAAGTTCAGTTTATTTTATTTTTGCATTTATTTATTTTTAAGTAGTTTATTTTAGTTTAGTGTTTATATTTTAGAAATAATGGTTTGATAAGTTGTCCTGATGATTAATTAGCTGGAACACGAATTTTTGTTGCCACAATGAATTTGGATGATGCAACACAATTTGAGTGGTGATGATATAAGTTGAAAACTGTACGCGCAAGGTACATCCTTTATCAATTTTTTTTTATTAAGTACCTTCGATTCTGATGCTTTTAATTGTACAAATTAGTTGTCATTAATTTCTGTGGATAAAATTAGTTCAATTGTGAATCACTTTAGCCTAGCTGTAGTTGTGAGGAGACTTTCCACTGTGTATATATATAAATTGTGCTGGATACCAGCAATGTGCGTTTTAACTCGTTTTTATTATGATTAATCTTGCATTGTTATTAAATTGTGTTAAGCATGAAAGTGATCAAGGCGTTTTGTTCTGCACTATGAGAAAAACTTCCAATCCAAATATAACCTACCCGGTGAGTGTGTGAGTATTTGTTAACCACTTTGAGCCATTTTGCCAAGATTCAATCGGTATCATGTCATGCCTTATAATTGCCGATTTTTGATGTGAATCTTGATGACTTTCTTTGAACCTTGAAAAGTACCATGAAATGTGGTTAGGATTGATTCCTTTTCGCCTTAGAATAGGGAGCATTCGTGATTATGTGGTGGTAATATTCAAGTTGGGGAGAATAAAATTTTGATCTTGGTTGTATTGGTGTGTAGAAGAAAATAAATAATTGCTCAAGAGAGAAAAAGAAAAAAAGAAAAAGAAAAAAAAAAAGAAAAAGAAAAAGGAAAAGAGAAGAGCTTTGTGTATAGCTAGTTCTTTTAAAATAAAAAGATTAACTCTTGAGCAATAAAATTGTGTGATCGGTTGATAAGGATGTGTGGATATTATCATGATTTGAATGCTCTCTTAGGAATTGACCCCTTTTGTTTCAATGGCCTTGAGAAATGACACTTCCTTGTTAACCAAGCCAAGCTACAACCCGAAAGTCCTTAGTGATTCATGCTTATATACTTTTTATATATCTTATGCTTAGATGAGTTTATAATTAATTCGGTATGTTTGCGTCATTGTCTGGTGAGTGTTAGATCCTCCATTTTTGTTCTCTCAGTAGAGAAATACGTAGGTGTGATTCATTCTTGAACTTCTTTTGCTTTGTGGAATTTCTGACATAGAATTTGTATATAGGATTAGCATTGTTATCAAGGTACTTTGATGAAAACTGGTAAAGCTTGATCTTTGTGTACTTTTGGAATTTGAACCATTCAATTGTTCTTGTTTCTACCTTGTTGTTTCATTTGTGATATTTTGTGTTCCCGGAAATTTATCATTGTTTTGTTTGAGGACAAACAAGAGTTTAAGTTGGGGAGAGTTGTTAGGTGCCAAATTGTGTTTATATTTAGTTTAATTAATGGCACCTTTCGACCGTTTTTATCGGATATTCGTACAATTCCCTGAAGTTTTAGATAATTATTTATGGTTTATAATATTAAGCTTTCATTTTATGTTAATATGTGTTTTAGTTATGATTTTGTAGGTTTTAGCCAATTTTGGGGAAGTTTGGAGCTTGTTTTGAGCTTTGCAAGAGAGTGCCTGGCAGAAGTATGCGCGCGTCGCGCTGGGATGTGCGCGCGTCGCGCTCTGGGCAAGATATTTTGGAGCTTCCAGACAGAGAGTTGCGCGCGTCACGCGCATGGGCGGTTTATAATTTTAAGTGTATTGGCGCGAAGCGCGCTGGAGGGCGCGACGCGCCCTTGACAGATTTCAGAAATACTATATAAAGGAGTTTTCTGATATTTTAGGTTAGTGGGCTGATTTTGAGAGCAAAAGAACACTTGTGCACTGTAGCAAACAAAGAATCGAAGATTGGAAGCTTTGATCGTCGATTAATCGCCTTTGATGCTTGTTGATCTTCATCCTTTACTTCTTGAGCAAGCTACCATTTTCATGGATAGCTAAATCTCTTTTGTATCAAGATAAGATGTAATCTTCCTAGCCTTTTGTAGGTTTTTCTTGTGAATATATGTGTATGAACAAGTGATGATCAATATAGATGGTTTAGTTTGTTTATTAAAGCCTTTTCTTTGGTATAAGTGTTTGAGACATCAATATTTGTATCTAGATCTAACTTTATCATCTATCAAGCTATAAATTGCAGACATGGATTTAGCGTTTGATGTTTACTTAGTATCGGTTTTAAAACGTTATTTGTATTGTTTAAACGGTGGAGAAATCGTCGGTTAAACAATACGGTAAATCTAACTATATCGTTGCGGACACGGACGATATAGGCGTCGATACGTAATTATGTTGATCGTTACCATGTTCATATACGTATATTTATAAGAAGACATACAAATTTAGGTCGATGAAATCGAATCTTGATACATTTTCTTTAACTTAGAACTTTCATTAATTTACTCTTTGCTACTAAAAGAATTGAATGACCTTTTGCAAACCCAAATTTAAAGTAACATTAACTCAAGACAAAATAGGCTATAGAACGGCGGTGATATCGCAATAATCCCTGTGGATACGATAATAACGAAAAGTACACCACAATACTCTTTCAACACTTATTCAATCCACAATAAACTTTCTTTTTCGAGTCTTTATAATAATTTTCTCAGAATCTGTTTCTCATATCATATCACCAGTAAAAAAAAATCATAAAAAGAAGTTTGTAAATTTATAGCATAACATGCCATTTCATTGCATCAAGGGACAAAAATTGGTTACTTAATATTTAATTATCTTCCATTACAATTATATAAAGAATGACCATTTTCATATACTCTGATCGAAGATATTTAAATAGAGACAACTGTCATACTCCATTTTTGTCTCTTACACATTTAATTCATTTGATGCATTTATTATTTTTAAAAAGTCAAAGTTATGGTCAAACTCAATATCAACTATTTCATTTTAGCTCTCATCATTTTTAATCAATTCGTCATGTATCCTTTCTTTTTTTTAAGGTCAATACAAATTAAAACTCATTTTTTAGTCAAAGTCAAGGTGTTTGAAAGAATTTCATTTTTTACCTTTTGACTTTTTTTCTTAACCACATTTTCAATTTAAATTCATGGTGATTTAATTATTTTTGTTTTCATTCAAAAGCATTTTCATTTTTATTTTGCAAGTCCATTTCAAAAATTAAAAAAAAAAATTCAAAGTTGGTGATTCAAAAGTCAAAGTTTGACAAAGTCAAATTTATTTCATTTTGAAATGTTTTTCTTTTTGTTTTTAATCCAAAAATTATTTCAATGTTATTTAGTTTTTATTTATTTGGTTGATTTTTTATTTCAAAAGATCAAATTAAGTTCATTTTCTAAGCCACACTTTCAAGTCAGATTTCCAAGCCAATTCTCATCACATGTGTAAGCTATTTTAAGTCTTGTTTGTAAGCCAATTTTTAAGATTTACAAGCCAAGTTTTATAAGCCTTATTTCCAAGCATTTACAAGCCATTCTCGAGCTTTGTTTTGAGCCAATGCCAAGCCATGAAGTTATATTTTGTTGGGACTACATCTTACATCAAACTCACACTCGCTTTTGCATCAGTAGAAAATAACAAACAACTTTGCATAACAAATTCACATTGCACATGATAGTGAAACACTCGATTTCAAATTCCAATTGAATTTCAAAACTGTTTTTAACAAACTTCACATTACAAAATTCAAAATTGAATTCACAAATTTCAAATTGCACAACAACTTCAAATTACAAATTGCATCCTAATCTTACATTCCCTTTTTTTTTTTTTTTTTGACAAAACCAAACTCAATGCATTTCATTAATCAAATGTTGTTCAATACAAGGAGGAATCAAATGAATGAAACTACGCCTAGACCAAGAATTGGCCGCCTTCGCAAGGGAATGAGCAACCGAATTCGCTTGGCGTTTGATAAACTTCACCTCGAAGTTGGGAAACGCTTGTAACAAGCTATTAATGGACTTGATAATTAAACTAAACTCAGAATCGCCTTTATAATTAGAATCGATGGCTTGAACCACTCCTTGGGAATCACTTTCGAAAATAACTTTGTCTAGCTGCGAAGATATAGCTCCTTGAATTGCTTCTTTAAGGGCCAAGGCTTCAGCTTCTAAGATAGTAAGGGTGCCAATATCCCAAGCAATACCTGCAAAGATGAAATTCCCAGTGTCATCACGCACACACCAACCCCTATTCGTAGTACCTCCCTGCTTATTAAAACCCGCGTCTACATTGCACTTTAGCCACCCTTCCGGTGGCGGGGACCAATCCAGATTGTGCTCATAGACATTCTCGTTATCTAGATCTTTCTGGGCCTTATACCAATCCTGCCAATTATGAAACGCAAGCAACCCCATTTTTGTTGCTTCCTCACTCTCATTATGCCAAATAAGATCGTTTCTATTTTTCCAAATCACATCTAACATAACTGCAAATCTACCCGCCACTTTTCTATCCTCTGTACTACAAATTTCAAGAATAATGGACTTGACATCGCTGAAAGATTGAGTATGAGAGTCTAAAAGAGATGACAAACCTGAAGATCTCCAACACCCATTAGTCAAACTGCAACCAAAGAACACGTGCCAATTATCTTCAATACTATTCTCACAAAATTGACAATTAGATGGGCAATGGTCAAGAGCATTATCACATCAAGCCACAGATCCTACCCAGAATTTTGACACTCTAATCTCACAATTCACATCTTTATTCTTTTTTTTCTAATTAATTAAATTAATTAAGATTTCTTCTAAGAAACGAAGGTTCGGAAAATACCGAGTTCAATTATTAGTGAAAATAATAATTGACAAGTGTCATGACTTCTCCACATAAGCTCTAAATTCTTAGGGTGTCATTTCCCTAAAAACCAGAAAAAATTAATTAAAGTTTTAGAATGAGATTGAGGTTATTGGTTTAGGACCTCACTCTAGTCTATTTTCAACCCATCGTTCAACTTAACACCGCCTCAATTTTAACTTCTATTCTATTTGTATTTTATTTTCTTTCAAATTTAATAATTCTTTTTCATGCAAATCTTTATATTTAGTAAAAATTAAGTGATAAAATACTATCCTAATTTTGCTGATTAAATTTCGATTAACCTAATTAACTGATTGAAGTTATTTCAACTGGATAGTTTTGTTAATCGTTTTTGAAAATCTAATTGATCGATTAAAGATATTTTAATTAGTGTTTTAAAAATCGGATCAAATCGGCGAGTAAGACTGGGAATCAGAGGGGCATCTGGTCTAATTGTTGGGCCGTATATGCTATTGAACCGGTTAGACCCGACTAAAATCAGTCAAAACCAGAAAAAAATCGATGAATCGGCGGTTTAAACGCATGTTCTTTTTTTTTTCCAGCACAAAACCACGCTGTTTTCATGAATTTTATTAAGAAAATAAAAATAAAACATAATTAGACTTTATTCAAACCTTGTTGGAACAACTTTTTCACTGTTTGCAATTAGACCTAGTTAAAAATTTATTTAAATTTATTTTGTATTATTTAGAATTTGAATGTAAAGAATAAAATGTTAAATTATGATATTTTAAAAATTTAAAATTGTGTAGGTGTTGTGATATTTTTTAGAGACTCCATCATCTGGTTCGATCGATTTAATAACTATATAATATTGCACTAGAGACTGGTTTATTCAACCAAGTTATCCGATTTAGTAATTGATAGGTGCCAAAATGTCGATATTTTGAGTATATAATTGTGCCACTTATCAATTCTATTCGTATAGTTTTTGTAATAAAATCCCAACTTTCATGTAAATATTAGCATAATTGAATTTTGATTCGTTTTGTGTACCATTTTATAGTTTTTCCTTTGTTTTATAGGTATTTATGCATATCGGAGCCTCGAGGAATAAAGTGTCGAAGGCACGACTTCGATTGCGTAGTTTTGGAGCTAAATAAGGCAAATTATGCATAAAGTTTGCTAAGCGAAGCACTGATAAGTGCAAATTGTAACTATTTTTGCATATACTTTTTAATGCACTTATCGACTCTTTGTTGTTAATTTCGGTTGAATAAACCCAACTTTTGTGTAAATACGTTTAATTTGTGTATACTTGTGTTTTTTATTCATTTATGTATCATTTGATAATTTTTATTCATTTTGTATGTATTGAGGCGTATTTGGAACATGGGCAATAAAGTGTCAAAGACACGGCTTCAAACGCGCGATTTTGAGCAATGAACTCAATTCATCAAAGAATAAGGATTAAAATAAGGATGATAAAAATCATCAATTTGGTTGTCATTTTGTCATTTTTAGATAGAGCATTGAATAAGCTTTCCAACGCTTCGAACTGGACGCAAATCAGAGTTACGATTCTCAAGTTATGGCCAAAACAATGATGTTGCTACTCGTGTCGTTCGCCTAGCGGAAGACAGGCTCGCTCGGCGAATCTGGCATGACAAAATGCGTTAAAAGGAATAAAAACACATTTTTTAGGTTATGGTTTTGGGGTATTTGTTCCCAACTCCATCAACCTTCATTTTTTGGTAGAAGGAGGCTTAGAAACACCAAATGGGGTTGCATCTTGATGATCGGAGATCGAATTTCTCATCGATTGGTGTTGACAAACTAAGAAATGTTTGGTTCTTCTTCTTTTCTTCTCTTTGTATACTCCATTTTCTTGGGTATGTTTGTATATTTGCTTTGAACATATGTATATGTATTGATCATGGTGTTATATAATATATTTGTTTTACAAATCATTATTGATGTCTTGTTAATCTTTTTGCATTTATGTTTGGATTTGGGTTGTTATAGACATATACCTCACAAATTTTGATTAGGGATGGATATCTATTACTTTCTAGATTTTAGAGATAGATTTAGAGCTAATAATCTTTAAGGGTGTCAAAACTTAATGCTTCCGTGTTAGTTGTGTTGGTTGAGAGATTGTCGGCACAAATGATATGGATGTCAGCTATGTTGTTCAGGTTTACTGAGAGATTGTTGCTGAGATGATATAGTAGTTATCTCTACCTTGGGTTAGAAATGACTTAGGGTGTGAGCTATGCTTGATGATTTTGACGGGTATTGTAGGTTGAGTGCATCTGGTCGATATGTTTAAGTTTGTGATAAGTAGATTATATGCATGCTTGATAAGTTTTTTCTCTCTAAAGAATGAATTCTTTTTGTGTTAATATTTACTTTTCTGTTTTTTATGTTTTAACAAATTCAATTAAAACTCATAACTATGGAAACTGTTGAACGACAGTTCAATGCACTAGTCCCTGTGGCGACGATAAATTCCCGGATAAATACTTCCAAAACTTTTGTTGCTTGCCGCTTTACCGCTTCAACAAAATGGCACCGTTGATGGGGATTGATGTTTTATTGAATTTGCATTGCAATAATTTCTTTGGTTTTGAGTTTTGTATATATCGAACATATTGTATATTTTTACTTGTTTATATTTATACTTATACTTGTAAATTTGTTATATTATTGTTTGTTCTTTTCACTTTTGCTTGTGTGTGGTTAGGAATACCCGAACAGAAGTAACTTGAAGGAAAATTATTAAATAACAGGCGTCGAGCTTACGACGTAAAACAAGCATGTTTATTCTTTTAGTCTTTGTTTAGTTTAAGTAGTGTGATGCAATTTTCTAAACAAATTTAGATCGGACCAGTTCTTAAATTTCAAATCTTCCCTTTTAAATTTGTTTAGACAATTTCATTTGGTCTTTTAGTTTGTTAATATTAATAGTTTGTGTGTTTGCCTTTGAGCTTGTTTTGAGTAGCTTGAGGAATTTGAGGTGATTTTCCAATTTGATCGTTTTGACTTGCGAGTGTATGGTAATGATTTTGTTAAAGTTTTGTACATGTCCAAGGTATGTGTTTATTGCTTTCTAGGCTATACCAAATTCATGATACTTAAGTTTTTTTACAACTTTTATGCCATTCATTATTTCGTATACTTGTTCGTTTGTGAATCACTTTAGTTCCTACCCTTTATGTGAGGTAGCTTTCCATTGTTTACATATGTTGTAGGCCACAATTCTTGTTTTAACTTAATTTTAGTATGCTTAATCTTTTATTTGTGTTGATTGTATAAGTGCATGAAAGTGATCAAGGCATTTTTGTTTCATTTTGAGCACAACTACCTTGGCCAAATATTTAATTTACCTCGTGAGTGTGTGATCATTAGTAACCCCTTTGAGTTTTTTTTGTTAACATCCATGTTATTTTTTAACTTAATGCTTGTCTATGAATGTTTGGTTTTCCTTTTTGTATGGATGTTGATTTCTTTTTTCTTGAACCCTCAACTTTGTGTTGTTGTATGAATTTTTACCGTGCCTTAGAAAGTAGAGAGTATTCATATTATGATGTGGTTGAATTCAAGTTGGGGAGAGAATGGTTATACACTTATCAGTTAGATTGCTATGAGGTTGAAAGAAAAGAAGAAGAAAAAGGTGGAAAAAAAGTGAAAAGAAAAAGAAAGAAAAAAATAGAAAAAGTTTTGAAAAAGAAAAAAAAATAGTATGAAATAATGTTGTGTTAATAAGTGTGTGATTGGTTGGAGAAATTTAAGATTCAAATGAAGTTTGATCGAGATTCTATTGTTTGGGTCTTTGTGAATTGATCACTCCCTTGGGTTTTGCCAAGTTTTTGTTTCGATTAGCCTTAGAAATTATCCCTTGTTTGTTCACCCGACCACGCTACAACCTTGAAAAGCCCTTGTAGTTCGTGCATTTGTATTTTTAATACAATTTTTGGACGACGGCATAATTTAGTCTTTTGTTTGCAAGATTGTGGGTGATTGAAATTACCCCATTTTTGCGTGTTTTTCATTTATCGATGATTGTGCGCTAGGTGTGATTCATTATTGAACTAGTGTTGTTTTAGAATGTTTGGCATATTGTTTGTATTTAGCATTTGTGTCATGTTTATGTTGTTGTCGTAGTTAGTGGTAAGTATATTTACTTTGTGTGTACCGTTTTGCATTTGAGTCATACATTTGTTTCCTTTTTTCTAAACTTGTTGATTCGTGATTTTTGGATATCACTTTTGTTGTCTTGAGTTAGTTGATTCTTGTTTAGGGACAAACAAGTTCAAGTTGGGGAGAGTTTGATAAGTGCAAATTGTAGCTATTTTTGCATATACTTTTTAGTGCACTTATTGACTCTTTGTTGTTAATTCCGGTTGAATAAACCCAACTTTTGTGTAAATACGTTTAATTTGCATATACTTGTTTTTGATTCATTTATGTACCATTTGATAATTTTCTATTTATTTTTTAGGTATTGAGGCATATTTGGAGCATGGGCAATAAAGTGTCGAAGACACGGCTTCAAACGCGCGATTTTGAGCAACGAAATCAATTCATCAAAGAATAAGGATCAAAATAAGGATGATAAAAATCATCAATTTGGTTGTCATTTTGTCATTGTTAGATAGAGCATTGAATAAGTTTCCCAACGTTTCAAATCGGACATAAATCGAAGTTACGGTTCTCAAGTTATGGCCAAAAATATGATGTTGCTACTAGTGTCGTTCGCTCGGCGGAAGACAGGCTCGCCCGACGAATCTGGCACGACAGAAATGCGTTAAAAGAGGTAAAAACACATTTTTTTAGGTTATGGTTTTGAGTTATTTTTTCTCAACTTCATCAACCTTCATTTTTTGATAGAGGGAGGCTTAGAAACATCAAATGGGGTTGCATCTTGATGATCGGAGGTCGAATTTCTCATCGATTGGTGTTGACAAACCAAAAATTGTTTTGTTCTTTGTATACTCTATTTTCTTGGGTATGTTTGTATATTTTATTTGAACATATGTGTATGTATTGATCATGGTGTTGGATAATATATTTACTTTACAAATCATTATTGATGTCTTCCTTAATATTTTTGCATTTATGTTTGGATTTGGGTTGTTATAGACATATACCTCACAAATCTTAATTAGGGATGGATATCTATTAGTTTCTAGATTTTCAAGATATATTTAGAGCTAATAATCTTTATGGGTGTCGAAGCTTAATGCTTTTGTGTTAGTTGTGTTGGTTGAGAGATTGTCAGCATAAATAATATGGATGTCTGTTGTGTTGTTGAGGTTGACTGAGAGATCGTTGCCGAGATGATATAGTAGTTATCTCTACTTTGGGTTAGAAATGACTTAGGGTGTGAGCGATGCTTGATGATTTTGACGGGTATTGTAGGTTCAGTGCAACTGGTCGATATGTTTAAGTTTGTGATAAGTAGATTATATACATGCTTGATAAGTTTCTTCTTTCTAGAGAATGAATTCTTTTTGTGTTAATATTTACTTATCCGTTTTTATCTTTAACAAATTCAACCCAAACTCATAATTATGGAAACTGTTGAACGACAGTTCAATGCACTAGTCCCTGTGGAGGCGATAATTCCCCAGATAAATATTTTCAAATTTTTTGTTGCTTGCCGCTTTACCGTTCCAATAGTTAGTATTTCGAATTGGGCATGTTTGTTATGTTCAATTGTTTAAGTTAACTTGTACCCTAAGTTGGCTTGTAATGGGTATTTGTGAAAAAACACATTAGTTTAGTATGTTAGGTTTATTATAAATAACATACTAGTCTCTCATCATTGCATACTGCAAATCCTAATTTAGGGTGAAAGGCTTATTTGTTATTCTTGTAACACTTGTAATCTTGATTTAAGAGAAAGTAAAAAATAACAGTTATAACCAATTCTTACTGTTCTTCTTGTTTATCATCTTTGTTTTTCATTGTGTTCCCTATTATACTTTGTTAGATATATCCTTTTCACAACAAATTGGTGTGGTGAGCATGGAGAAGATGTCTTCAACAAAGTATGAGATTGAAAAGTTAACCGGAGTGAACGATTTCGGTGTATGGCGCTTGAAGATGAAAGCTCTACTAGTTGAGCATGGTTCTTTGGAAGCGTTGAAGGGAACGGTAGCTATGGACGTTGTGTTAACGGGAAAAAAATAAGATCATGATAGGGAAAGCCTAACAATTTTGTTGAGTCTTGGGAATAAGATTCTTCGACAGGTATCAGAGGAGACGACAACATCAGGGTTATGAGTGAAACTTGGAAGTTTGTACATGATCAAATTGCTAGTAAATCGACTTTACCTGAAGCAAGCTCTGTATTCATTCAAGATGATTGAAGATAAAGTGTTGGCTGAGCAGTTGGATATGTTCAACAAACTGATTCTTTATCTTAAAAACATTGATGTGAAGATCAATGATGAAGATCAAGTGTTGTTACTGTTGTGCGCTTTGCCTCGATCACATGCTCACTTCAAAGAAACTCTCTTGTATGGAAGGGAGTCCCTGAGCTTTGAAGAAGTTCAACCAGCCTTGTATTCTAAGGACTTGAACAAACAAAAGGAGCATAAACCTTCGACTGTTGGTGAAGGTTTGGTCGTTAAGGATAATTTCTTGCGAAATGACGATAAGTTTGACAAGAAGAAGGGAAAAAGTAAGTGGAAGTCTTATAGTGGCGAACTATCTGGTATTCAATGCTATCATTGTAAGAAGGAGGGTCACACAAGAAAGATGCCCTGAACGCCTGAAATATCATGAAGGTAAGGATCATGGCAACACAACCATTGTTTAAGATGATTTTGAATCATCTGATGTTCTTGTGGTTTCAAGCAGTGACTCGAGTAAGGAGTGAATTATGGATTCAGGTTGCACTTGGCACATGACTCCAAACAAAGACTTATTTGAGGAATTGTGTGATCAAGATGGTGGGTCTGTATTGATGGGAAACAACAAAGCTTGCAAGATGGCAGGTGTTGGATATGTCATATTCAAGCTTCATGATGAGTCAATTAGGTTGTTGACTGAAGTCATGTATGTTCCTGATTTGAAGAGAAATGTGATTTCTTCTTCAGTGTAAGGGTTAGGAGTATTATGGGCCAATGTAAGGGTTAGGAGTATTGTGGGTCAATGAAGAAGAACAACAATATGGTCGTGGTCATCGTACGCGAAGACCACCTCCATGTGGTACCGATGATCATTTGAGTCATCATTGATTTTTTTGTATGAAATAAAATGTATGAAATTTCGTATTAATACTATTTAGTTTAATAATATTTGTTTTTAAATTATTATTTTTCTATGTATTATTCATTTAAGTTGTATTAATATTGTTATTATATTTAAAAAAAATCATTTTATATTTTAATTAATTAAAAATAATTAAAACTAGTATAAATTATGTTTTAAAAAATTAATTTATTTTTTTAATATTTAAAATTAAGTAAAAATAATTTTAAATCAACTAATTTATTTATTAGATTTATATTATATATATATATATATATATATATATATATATATATATATATATATATATATATATATATATATATATATATATATATATATATATATATATATATATATATATATATATATATATATATATATATAAGGAGGGTTATATTTACTCCAGGAGTAAGTTATTATAACTTACTCCACATCTTGACCATTAATTCTTTTCAATCCAACGGTTATAAATAATAAGCAATAGTTTTCTCTTTCCATATTTAATTACTTATTATTTTTAACCATTAGATTGAAAAGAACAAATGGTCAAGATGTGGAGTAAGTTATAATCACTCACTCCTAGAGTAAATATCTCTCTCTCTCTATATATATATATATATATATATATATATATATATATATATATATATATATATATATATATATATATATATATATATATATATATATATATATATAAACAAAAATTGTTTAATTAACAAAAATGAAAAAAAAAAAAATAGAATGTCTCCATATGGATTGGCGACATGCTTTTGAAGTCAGAATGGACCCATCAAGTCATCATTTGGATTGACGACATAGTCCAAAGTGTGGCATTTTGGGAATTAATTTCAGAATGTGGCATATGAGGAATTGTGTTTCACATGTGTGGCATTGGAGAAAAAAATTCAAGAAATGTTCCATACCCATTTAAGTGAGCATTTTGTCATACGCCGTAGGAGATAACCCGCGTTCTTGTCAAAAGAATTGAGACTTCGCCTATCACTATATATCCATATCATATATAGTTATTAATAGGTATCACATCACATCAAATGTTCTCATTCTATTCACAAATGGACTTCATTCATAGTCAAAGCTAATATTAGCTAATAAGACTTAGTTATTTATCTCTGCAATATAGGCGTATTATAATTTACCTCTCTTTAAAAAAAAATTAAAAACTCCATTGAAATATTCAAATTATAAGTCTTTTGTCTACAGATGGAAAAATTATCCCCATACAATTTTTTTTATTTACCACCCTGAGTTTTACACGTTTAAGAGGTACCCTAAAATTATAGGTGGTATTTAATTTTTTTTAAACGGTAAATCAAAACATGCATATATTATATGGAATAAATCACTATTAACCCTAAGACTTGTTATCTTCACTAATTATTTGAGAGAAAATAGAATCTCACTAATCTATTTTGTGGTGTTATATAATATTGTGACTGTATTTTTTGGGATGGTAATCTTGGAATCATTATTGTTATGAATATTAATTTCAACAAAGATGTTTGGTAAATATTTATTCTTTTTAGACATAAATAAATAGTCCTAAAATCAAAAATTGAAAGAGGAGACAGTAGCAAACAACTAGGCTAACTTAGGTATAGTAACCATCACAAACTCCAAACTTAGCTTAAGCATGTATGCTTCATTTATTTGCCTAATTGATTGCAACCCAAGCCACCTTTTGCATTAGAGGTGCAAATCTCATGCTACAAATAATAGCGATTTTATGAACATGAATATTGCTAGACTAGATAATGTTACGAGTCCACATATCAATCTCTCTTAATAAGGAGATTGGTCACCCATAAAAATGAATACTATTAACCAACATATTATGGATTATTGATTCAACAAGTTGAACCTATTTCATGATTGAGGGAAAAGATCCCTTCCAAACAGCCAAATTTTACCTTGTTCGCATATGATAAAATATAATGTGTTTTCCCTATGTTGTTGTAAGTTTATATAGAGAAACAAAGTTTAAACAAAATTTACAAATTGGGCTCATCATAGTCCAATTGACATGGAATGGTTAAAAACACAACACATGGAAACAAAGTTTGAGTTTTAATATAGAGGGGTTTGTGCCATCAAAATTAATTCATTAAAATTACGATCATATGCAACCCCGATATTAAGCACAAAGTTGTAGTTTTAATGCCTACAACCGCAATTAGAGTCCAATCATACATGCTTCACCGTAATTCAACATAATATCAAATATATCGACGAGGCCGCAATTTAAAACATTATATAAGCTCTAAAACTACAACTCAAATTTTAGTTGTCAACTAGAATCAACAAATTCCAAACATTAATCTTAACATATTACAGAGATCAGAAACAAATAATGAAACTAATACTCGGTAATTTCCATTAACAAACAAAACCTAATTCCCATTAACAACATTTTAATTAAACACAAAATAACATTATGAATTTCATGGAAACATTTTCATAAACAGTTTGTGAGTGCATAAAGAGAGATGGGTATCTCAGTTACAACAAAATAAAACAACGAAGGTGAATAGAAGGCGGCGATGCAATGGGGTTTACGACGGTGCAATGGATTGAAAAAGGTGCAATTGTGATTGTTGAAGGGTCTGCGAGCTTCTTTGTCTGCGGGGAAGTTTCTTAGTGAAAAGTGAACAAATTGTTGAAAAGCTACTGCAATGGTGAAATTTTTGAAACAAAATAAGGTCCACTCAATAGGGCCAAAAAATAACACATTAATTAAGGGGCCTAAAGCTATAGGGACAAAAAATTCTCATTAATACAAAGCTTAATAAAGTGGGCCAAAAAATAGGGGGTTTAAAAAATTGGGCTTATTTGATAACTCTAATTGATATGCATGACAAACTCCTCAGTAAGTATGAAATGGCTTTTCAGGAGTTTGTTATTTCTCGCTTTAATAAGATTGAAATTGCTTTAATAAGGTCCTAAAGGGTTCAAAATAAAAGGCTATGTAATATTCAAGACCTAAAAAAATTATACAAAAAATATTGAATAATTCCAAGCATCGCTACATAAAGGCTAAGAAACAAGGTTAGAGGAGATATTTCATAACTAACCCCAAAGGACCAAGCAGATCGTGGGTACCTAAATTTGAAATTGTCTATGCTCCAGATATTCTTAAGGGGGAGCATAAATTCTTGTACCTAGACAATGGCTGCTCACAACATATGACAAAGAGAAGACATGTGTTCCAAACCCTAACTCTGAATGAGAGAGCAAATGCGGGATTTGAAGGAAATCAGAAAAGCAAGATCATTGGTATGGATACTACTGGGAAGTCCTTTATCTTTATTAATAATTTTTTTAGTAGATAGATTAAAACATAATCTACTTAGCATAAGTAAATTTTTCGATAGTGGTTATGAAGTTGTGTTCAATAAGAACATCTATATAGTCATCAATTATTCTGACAAGTCTGTAGTGTTCGAAAATAAGAGAAAGGTAATGTGTATAAAATTAAATTTCTGAATTGTTTAATCTTAATGTACTTTTCCTTCTATCAGTTAGTGATGAAAAGTGGCTCTGGCACAAAATGTTAGGACATGATAACTGGAGATTAATCTCTAAGTTTAGCAAGTTAAAACTTATTAATGGTTTGCTAGACCCTAATTATCACTCAGGTGCTCTTTGTGGAGCATGCCAAGTAAGAAAAATAATTAAAACCTCTTTTAAATCAAAGAACATTGTCTCTACCTCCAGACCCTTATAGTTGTTTCACATTGATTTGTTTGGTCCTATTAGTACTGCATCAATCAATGGCAAGAAATATGGACTTGTCATAGTTGATGACTACACTTGATGGACTTGGGTTAAATTCTTTAGATAAAAAGAGGAGTCATATGATGTGTTTAGCATCTTCAGCGTACAAGTACAAAATAAAAATGATTCAAAAAATAAATCATATAATTAAATAATCATCTATCCGTGCGACACGGATCGCACAATATCGTTATAAATAGTAAATAAATATATTATATTGATGGTTAAAAATTAATATAAAAAATATAAAAATTAAGAAGTTTCAGTACATCGAAAATGTATATTTTGATAGAAAAATAAATTAAATAATTAAGTTGTCATCCACCCGTTCTTTTACACGGGTCACGCAATATTGTTATAAATATTAAATAAATATAAAATTATGATTGTTATATATATATATATATATAATGTAGAGCTGTCAAAATGGGCTACCCAGCCCGTTTAGGACCGGCCCAGGGCTTTTTAGGGCTGGGCCAAAAAGGCCAGGTATAATATAGGCTCGAGAATTACTACCCAAGCCCGGCCCTAGATGGACTTCGGGCTACCCGGGCCCTAAATGGGCTTTTTAATTTTAAAAATTAAAATAAAAACTCCATAATATTTATTATAATTAAAATTACAAATTATATTATGTTAAACATAATACATTTTCAGCACTATATTATCTCTTATAAATATTATAATGTGCTTCTAAATACAATATATGTCTTAAATGTATAAAATAACACTTGAATATTTAATTTAAGAAAAAACAAATATAATACGATGAAAGAATGTTGATTATATTAGTATATAATATTTAAAAGAGATAGATTGAATAAAATAGAAATAAAATTTAGTGAAATGAGAAAAAACATTTTGCTATTTTGGAGTAAGACAATATAAATATTAGTATATATTTTTTAAAATGTATAATTATAAGGGTCTGATGGGCTACCCACGACCCATATGGGCTAGCCCTAATGGGTAGCGGGCTTTTTAGGGCTGGGCTAAAAAGGCCCTGAAAAATATGGACTCTAATTGTAAGGCCCAAGCCCTGTGATTTTTCAGGTCGGGCGGGCCGGTCCATATAGATTAGCCCATTTTGACAGTTGTAATATAATGTATACAAATTAAATAGTCTCGACCAATTGAAAATGTAAATTTTAATAGAAAAATTAAAGAAAATAATTAAGTAGACATCCGTGTGTGCATTCGCACAAGTCGCACAACGTCGTTATAAATAGTAAATAAATATTATTATTATTATTTATTTTATTAATAAATAAATTATCTTAATAATTAATTTTAATATTGACGCAACATAATAATAATTTATTTATTTACTATTATTAATTATTAATATTAATAATTTATAATGATTATAAACATTACACAAAAATGACATATCTTTAAAATAAATATTTGGAAAAAAAATTCTACAATAATAAATTAAAGCATATCAAATTAATATATGCTATTAAAAAAGAAAATTTTGTGTTTTCATTAGAAAGTTGTGTATTTATCAATCATAATTGTCTCATATTTTTTTATTATAAACACTACTATCTTATATAAACCAAAAATGAGATTTTTTAAAATTTCTAATATAATGTTGCATAAAAACATTTATAAATATAAATTAATATTAATATATGAATTACCATAGGGATCACGTATAAACTACAAAAGTAACTTCTTCTTTTTTTGGAGAAAAGCATAACTTTATTAATATCCAAAAAATAGATAATACAAACCGATCCAGCCGGATCCAGGTAAAAAAACTAAACACAACTCAGCATAAGGGATTGTTTACACTCTTGACATGCACAACTAGTTTCTTATACATACTACATCTAATGCCAATGTTCTCCATAATTATATCCTTTATATTGGTATCTAAGCTCTTTTGAGAGAAGACCATATGATTCCTTCCTCTCCAAATTGCATAGATAGTTTCTGCTATAGCAATCTTCAGTACATTCCGCTTCCATCCTTTCTTCTTAGTTTCGCATATAAGCCACTCGCACTCAGCTTTTCATCCCAAAGGGAGTCTCCTAAGGTGTAGCCAGTGCAGAATGTCCTCCCAAATTTGTTTTTTTTCCCACACTCAAAGAAGAGATGTTCTAGTGATTCTTCACCATCACAAAAACAACAGCTTTTATCAGTAATTATACCAAACTGGACAAGTCTATCATTCGTAGGGAGTCGCCCGTGAAGTGCCATCCAAAGAGTGAACATGGCTCTTGGACGAGCATAATTATTCAAGAGAATTTTCTTCCAAGCCACCTGTTTGGACTCACCTAAGAGGTTTCTACACATATCTGCCGTTTTGTACTTACCATGTGTGATAGCATCCTTCCAACTGTCAGTTGCTTGAATAGTATCACGAGCTTTCACAATTTTTCGCATAGTCCATGAGATGTTATTCCTTGGCAGCCACAACATAATGTCTTGTTTCTTTAGGAAGTATGTATCCAACCAACGTATCTACAGTTTGTCCGTCTTGAGATGGATGTTCCACAGTAGCTTCCCAATTGTGGCTTTATTCCACGCCTGCAAAGACACAATATTAAGTCCTCCCGCAGAGACCGGTTTACATAGGTTCTCCCAAGCAATGAGAGCCTTCTTGCTCACGCCGTTCATTCCGCACCATAAGAAATTATGACAAATCGTCTCAATCTGTTTGATAACAATCTTAGGGAAGGTAAAAATTTGCATCCAGTAGGTTGTGATGGCGAATAAAGTACTGTTTATCAATTGCCTACGACCTGCGTAACTTAATAAACGGGCCTACAAAAGTATCTTTAAAATCTATAAATACGTAAGAGTATAATTAAACATCTATTAATATCTCATTGAAAAATATCTCGATTATACTCCCATTTAATTCACCTTACTAAAACCTTATATTTTTTTAATGATTTACTGTTCTTGTATTTTATTTTACAAGTTATTTATTTTCTATATAAATTTAATATTATTTATATGTTGTTAATTTAATAAAATATTAAAATTTAAATTATTATTATTAAATTAGAAAAAAAATAATATATATACACACAAAATACAAACTAAATAAAATAACACTTTTATTTTATGGAAAGTAATCCTAATATATTTATTTTTTTAGTATGAAGAGAATGTGTGAGTATGAATTAATATAATAATAATAATAATAATAATAATAATAATAATAATAATAATAATAATAATGAAATTATTTGTACTTATTTAAATAGACTGAACTGATAAACTTATTATGGTATGTGTGACCTGGCCTTACTTATTTAAATAGACTGATCTGATAAACTTATTATGGTTGTGTGACGTGGCCTTTTTAATTAAATAAGTTTAGAGTGAATTTGATTTAAGGTAGATGGAGGGGAGGAGATATTTCTAGTGAAATATGTTTGGTTCAAATTATAGGAGTGAAGAGGACGGGAGGAGAGCAAAACTCATCAAAAACACACTTTTTGAGTTGCCCTAAATCGGAGGGATTTGGAGGGGAGAGAATGTGAAACTTAATATTTAATAAATTAATATATTTACTAAAATATCCTCAATTTTATTTTAGGGTTTAAAAGTATTATTTTCCTTATGTTCCTACTTCTTTTTTTTTTATAATTATTATTCTACATTGCTTCCACCAACTTATGATAATTATTTTTCCCCTTCAAATTATATTTTATTTAATATAAATTATAATCACTACAATTTTTTCTTTTTTTCTTTTATAATTTTAATTTTATGTTTATTTATATTATTTTTAACTAATTTTGTTGTGTATTTTATTATATACTTTTTTAATATAAAATTTAAATTATTGATTTTTTAATTATATTATAATTTCTATAACATTTAATAAAAAATTATGTATATAAAATTTGTTTTCAGCATAATTTACTTTGTGTCGAGAGTTATAATACAAATCTTGCGTACAATTTTTTTTTAACATTATGTGATAAATTATGACTTTTTAATCTCTCAATATTATAAATATTATTTACAAGAAAATATGAAATCTTCAACTTTGAATATTCATAGCACATAGCACTTGTATAAAATCATAAGATAAAAATATAAATTATCAATAAAATTCCTCCACTCGTGAACCAAACATATTTTTTTATCAAAATCACTTATGTCTCCTCCACTCCCCTCTTTTAAAGAAAATCTCTCTCCACCCTTTTTTTCCCTCCATTAAAATACATGTAATTAGTCTAGTCTATGTTCACCCATATTTATCCGGAAAGCCTTATTCAATTAATTACGCCGGAGTCAATAATAAAATTAAAAAACATTATTTCAATTATTTTGGCATTTTTATCAATGGAATAAATAATTATGTTTTAGGTATAAAGAGTTGAATTTAAAATATTTTTTAAAAGTAAATCATTGAAGCTCGAAGACAAAAAAAAATTAATAAAAATAAAACTTGTAATAAGAGATATCTTAAAACATAATGTTTCTTATATTCCATGAACTTTTAGGCTTTGGTTTCCTTTTATTTAAAGTTGAACTACATGGATTTAATTCAAAATATAGTTAACATAAATAAATTACAATTTATAATGAAACAAAGGATAAGACTAAGAGGATTCTGGTATGGAGCTGATAAAGACGCTGATAGAGAAAGAAGAACAAAGATGACAAAACTATGAAGTTTCATCTCTCACAAGTTTTTTTTGTGCCAGAAATACAAGTGTATATCTATGCAGGGTTGGTTGTGGTATTTATAGCAGTTAGTTTTGGATTTCTTAGATCCTTTAAAAAAATTGAGATAATTAAAAGGGATAATAGGTATTTATCCCCCTGTCATATAGCGAGATTCGATTTACCCCCTATTAATATTTTTTTTTGGATTACCCCCTGTATTTTTATTTTTAGTGTACCCCTAAACGTGTACAAAACAGTGAAAAATCAGGGGGATAAATCAAAAAAACATTTTTACAAGAGGGTCCTAGGGGGTAAATCATAGCACTTTTCATATTTAAGGGGGTAATCCAAAAAAAAATGTTAATAAGGGGATAAATCGAATCTCGCCTATATGGTAGGGGGTAAATACCTATTATTCCTAATTAAAAAAATTGACTTTACTATCAAATAAGAATAAGTTAGTTTTTTTATAATAAAAATTGAAGCTTTTACTTAATATAGGAATAAAGTATCAATTTAATAGGAACTTTTAAAAATGCTATGAATGTGGACCTTACTATTTTTAGTGAAAATAAATTTAAATTAAGAGGTTAAAAGTAGTGCACTGACGCTGTAAAATTATTTTATATTGCCATTCATTCAAATGGGATTCACCAATAAATTATGCCTCGTAACATTTTTTAAAATAACATTGTGATTTGGCACTTAGCATAATTTTGATTGATTGACAATATAAAATTATTTTACACATGTCGCTCTATATATTTTTCTCTCTTAAATTAATAAAAGTATAAAAAAATATAGTATTTTATTAAAATAATAAAGTCCGCATTTATATTCTGCTTCAATATATGTTACATAATTAAGATATAGCGAAGTAGAATATTTTTTTTTAAAAAAAAAAACTTATAAGAATATACAAGATTGAATAAAAAAAGAATATTAAAAACTATAACATATTTATAGCAGTTGATTTTGGAATTCTTAGGATCCTTTAAGAAAAAGGTCATAATTAAAAAGATTGATTTTATTATTAAATTTATTAAATAAGAATAAGTTAGTTTTTATTTATTATAAAAATTGAAGCTTTATTGTATATGAGCGATGCTAACGAGTATCACATGTCCCAAAAACACTGGTTAAAAATTATTGATTACATTATAACTTTATTACTATTCTTCTAAAAATAACTTATTAATAGTGTTTTTTTTTGTTTGAATTAATAGTGTTATTTAAGATAAAATTAAAATTTTCTAAACTATAAAAAAAAATATATTGACACGTTATATATTATTAATTATTTTTTATTTTTATTTACTTCTGCATTATTGCTTTTGGATTTTTTTTTCAATGTCTACTACTTTTTAATTTCTAAAAACATTACTTTTTAATTTTAATATTTTATTGTTAATATTCTTAAAGTTTTAAAATTTTTTATTTAGTTTCTAAATATTTTCCTAGTATATCATGTTCTCATATTAAAATGATAATGATATTGAAATAAAGTTATGAAATTTGAACTCGAATTTCATTTACTTTCACGTGTATAAATTATATAGTGTATAAAAGAGAAAGTGAATAAATTAATTTAAGTAATTTAATAATTAAATATATATGATTATTATTTATTTCAAATAAAAATTCAATTAATATTCATTATCCACTCCTTATCCAATGTTTAGGGACAATACTAGTTAATCAGACTCATTGTTTTAAATGTTATAAAGGATCACTATTTTATTTTTGATCAATATATTAACTATTTTAAAATTATTTTAGTTTTTGTTTTATGTGCTCTGGTTCTTAGGGAAATGGGGCCTTAGTAATCCAGAATTCGTGCCGAAAGGTCATGGCTCTGGCCAAGTATTGTTCCCACCAGAATTTGTATTTTCCAAAGTTTTGCCCTTAGCAGGAGCTCGTTTACCACTCGAGCCAAATTTTTTGGTTAAATATTCAATATATTAATAAAGTATCAATTTAATAGGGACTTTAAAAATGCTATGAATGTGGACGTTATTTATTTTATTTTTTTATTTAGTCACCAGTTCTGATCTATATAGTGAATCGACTAATCAGGTTTCGAGGTTCAGAGAGACGACTCACTAGTCAACGACTAATCAGGTTTCGAGGTTTCGAGAAACGATTCACTAGTCAATAGGGGTGGAAATAAATCAGGCCGTCCTACAGGACCTATAATATAGCCGATTCAATTCACAATCAAATTCACAATTTCAATAGCATTCCATTTACATTTCAAATCTCAAATTCAATAAATAGGAATATGCAATGAATTTGAGCTACATTTAGAATTCACTTCTAAATCAAAATGTTCAAATTTAAAATAATTTAACAAAAAATTATGATCATTTAATTTAAAAAACAAGCAAAAGTGATTACCTTACAACTTACAAGTTATAATACTACTTATAAAAGGTAGACTTAATGTTTTAAAAATTAATGAAAAATGAACAAAAATAAACATGAAAATTTAATTGAAACAAATTACATTTGTTCAATAATCTAATCTTTGTGCAATTATGTATTGGAAATATTTGTGAAGTAATTCAAATTTAAATATTATTTTTTTACAATAGGATTTTTGTCATTAGGATTTTTGTATTATTAGCATATATGTTATAAGTGATTACTTATTCACTTTTATTATTTTAATAAATATCATTATGATTTTTGTATTATTAGCATATATGTACAAGTAATTACATATTCATTTTTATAATTAATCAATGTCATTAGGATTTTTGTATTATTAGCATATATGTTTAAGTGGTTAGTTATTCAATTTTATAATTACTCTTACTTCTATTAATCAATGTCATTAGGATTATTATATTATTATCATATATGTTATAAATGATTATTTATTCACTTTTATAATTAATCAATGTAATTAAGATTTTTGTATTATTAGCATATATGTTATAAGTGATTACTTATTCACTTTTATAATTAACAATGTCATTAGGATTATTTGTATATGTTTAAGTGATTAGTTACTCAATTTTAAAATTATTCTTACTTCTATTAATAGATTTCATTAGGATTTTTGTATTATTAGCATATATGTTATAAGTGATTACTTATTCACTTTTATAATTAATCAATGTCATTAGGATTTTTGTATTATTAACATATATCTCCAAGTGATTACTTATTAACTTTTATAATTAATCAATGTCATTAGAATTTTTGTATTATTAGCATATATATTTAAGTGACTAGTTATTCAATTTTATAATTACTCTTACTTCTATTAGTCAATGTCATTAGGATTTTTTTATTATTCACATATATATTTCAGTGATTAGTTATTCAATTATATAGTTGCTCTTACTTCTATTAATCAATGTCATTAGGATTTTTGTATTATTAGCATATAAGATATAAGTGATTACTTATTTCCTTTTATAATTAATCAATGTCATTAGGATTTTTGTAATAGTAGCATATATGTTCAAGTGATTACTTATTCACCTTTATAATTAATCAATGTCATTAGAATTTTTGTATTATTAGCATATATGTTTAAGTGATTAGTTATTCAATTTTATAATTACTCTTACTTCTATTAATCAATGTGATTAGGTTTTTTGTATTATTAACATATATATGTTATAAGTGATTACACTATTTATTTTTATAATTAATCAATGTCATTAGAATTTTTGTATTATTAGCATATATGTTATAAGTGATTACTTATTCATTTTTATAATTAATTAATGTCATTAGGATTTTTGTATTATTAGCATATATGTTTAAGTGATTAGTTATTCAATTTTATAATTACTTTTACTTCTATTAAAGAATGTCATTAGCAGGGACAGAGCTATTCACAATAAAGTGTGGGCCCATGCCCCCACTATCTTTTAAACTTTTATGCACATCATATAATTATATTATCATACTCACACCTCATATTATCACACTCACTCCCTTTTATGTCATTTTATGTCACTTGGTCTTTGCATTAAATATACAAATGTTATTAAACTAGTTGTGGTATTTTAAGCTATTTACACGATCAACTCCTAAATGTCATACTATACTAGTATATATCATAGAAATTGTTTCACGCACGCGCACACACAAATATATATAGTTATATATTTAAAATTTTATATTAAAAATATATGTATATATTTGCCCCCACTAGTTAAAAGTCCAGGCTTCGTCCCTGGTCATTAGGATTTTTGTATTAGTAGCATATATGTTATAAGTGATTACTTATTCATTTTTATAATTAATCATTGTCAATAGGATTTTTGTATTATTAGCATATATGTTCAAGTGATTACTTATTCACCTTTTTAACTAATCAATGTCATTAGGATTTTTGTATTATTAGCATATATGTTTAAGTGATTAGTTATTCAATTTTATAATTACTCTTACTTCTATTAATCAATGTCATTAGAATTTTTGTATTATTTGCATATATATATATATATATATATATATATATATATATATATATATATATATATATATATATATATATATATATATATATATATATATATGTTATAAGTGATTACTTATTCATTTCTATAATTAATCAATATCATTAGGATTTTTGTATTATTAGCATATATGTTATAAGTGATTACTTATTCATTTTTATAATTAATCAATGTCATTAGGATTTTTGTATTATTAGCATATATGTTTAAGTGATTAGTATTCAATTTTATAATTACTCTTACTTCTATTAATGAATGTCATTAGGATTTTTGTATTATTAGCATATATGTTCAAGCGATTACTTATTCACTTTTATAATTAATCAATGCCATTAGGATTTTTGTATTATTAGCGTATATGTTTAAGTGATTAGTTATTCAATTTTATAATCATTCTTACTTTTGTTAATCAATGTCATCAGGATTTTTGTATTATTAGTATATATATATATATATATATATATATATATATATATATATATATATATAAAAGTGATTACTTATTCATTTTTATAATTATCAATGTCATTAGGATTTTGAATTATTAGCAAATATGTTACAAGTGATTACTTATTTCTTTTTATAATTAATCAATGTCATTAGGATTTTTGTATTATTAGCATATATGTTTAAGTGATTAGTTATTCAATTTTATAATTACTCTTACTTCTATTAATCAATGTCATTAGGATTTTTGTATTATTAGCATATAAGTTAGAAGTGATTACTTATTCATTTTTATAATTAATAAATATTAATAGGATTTTTGTATCATTAGCATATATATCATTAGCATATATGTTTAAGTGATTACTTATTCAAATAAATATTGTTCTATTAATATAAATATTAATAAAATAATAGTTATATATGTTTAAGTGATTACTACTTCTAATAAATAAAGGAGTAATTTTTTTATTTCAAATAAATAAATTAAAGTGTAGTATTGAAAGTGAAAATAATAGTTTTACTAATAATATTGGTCTATTAATATAAATATTAATGAAATAATAGTTATATATGTTTAAGTGATTACTTCTAATAAATAAAGGAGTAATTTTTTAATTTCAAATAAATAAATTATAGTGTAGTATGGAGAGTGAAAATAATAGGTTTATGACTAATATTGGTCTATTAGTATAAATATTAACAAAATAAGATAATTAAAAGAGAAAAGAATAGGACAAAAGTAGTAGTATTAACCTTTTGAGTTATAAATGTCGTGCAATTCTTGAAACCTGGTCACATAACTTAACCAAACAATGGCTTTTAAAACACTAATGATTTTAAGTGTTTTTATTATTCAAAGTTCATCTCTTGTGCATGATCATGTTTCCATTTCCACTCATGATGAGTGGATTCAACATTATGGAAAAGTGTATGAGAATAGTGAAGAGAAGTTGAAGCGGATGAGCATATTCAAAGAAAATGTCAAGTTCATTCAAGCTTTCAATGATGTTATGAACGACGCTTTCAAGTTCGTAATCGAAAACCACGGAATCTCCAGTGAAGCTGAATATCCGTATGAAGCAGTTGAGGGAACATGTGTGGCAAACTCATCCCATCACCCCCTGCTGCTACACTAACTGGCTATGAAGACATCCTTGCCAATGATGAAAACTCGATGTTAAAAGTTGTTGCGAACCAACCCATTTCTGTAGCAATTAACGGAAGTGGATCGCATTTTCAGTTTTTTGGTAGTGGAATCTATACTGAGCCATGTAATACTACCTTGAATCATGGAGTAACAGTGGTTGGCTATGGAGTTAGTGATGAAGGAATCAAATATTGGTTGGTCAAAAACTCATGGAGCAGTCATTGGGGTGAAGGAGGTTTCGCCAAGTTTCTAAGAGGCACTGAAGCTTCTGAAGGACTGTGTGGAATAGCTACTCGAGCTTGTTATCCTATAGCACCTGCTTCTTCTTCTTCTTCTCAGTTGCATCTTTTTTTTGTTTTTGTTTTTGCAAGTATCCAGTTCAATTTGATTTAAAATGAATTTTTTTTTTATTAGCATATATCTTTAAGTGATTAGTTATTCAATTTTATAATTACTCTTACTTCTATTAATCAATGTGATTAGGATTTCTGTATTATTAACATATATATGTTATAAGTGATTACTCTATTCATTTTTATAATTAATCAATGTCATTAGAGTTTTTGTATTATTAGCATATATGTTATAAGTGATAACTTATTCATATTTATAATTAATCAATGTCATTAGGATTTTTGTATTATTAGCATATATGTTTAAGTGATTAGTTATTCAATTTTATAATTACTCTTACTTCTATTAAAGAATGTCATTAGCAGAGACGGAGCTATTCACAACAAAGTGTGGACCCATGCCCCCACTATCTTTTAAACTTTTATACACATCATATAATTATATTATCATACTCACACCTCATATTATCATACTCAGTCCCGTTTATGTCATTTTATGTCACTTGGTCTTTGCATACTCACTCTCTTTTATGTTAGTTGGTCTTTGCATTAATTATACAAATGTTATTAAATTAGTTGTGGTATTTTAAGCTAATTACACGATCAACTCCTCAATGTCATACTATACTAATATATATCATAGAAATTGTTTCACGCACGCACGCGCACACACAAATATATATATTTATATCTTTAAAATTTTATATTAAAAAGATGTGTATATATTTGCCCCCACTAGTTAAAAGTCCTGGCTTCGTCCCTGGTCATTAGGATTTTTGTATTAGTAGCATATATGTTATAAGTGATTACTTATTCATTTTTATAATTAATCATTGTCAATAGAATTTTTGTATTATTAGCATATATGTTCAAGTGATTACTTATTCACTTTTTTAACTAATCAATGTCATTAGGATTTTTTTATTATTAGCATATATGTTTAAGTGATTAGTTATTCAATTTTATAATTACTCTTACTTCTATTAATCAATGTCATTAGAATTTTTGTATTATTAGCATTTATATATTATAAGTGATTACTTATTCATTTTTATAATTAGTTAATATCATTAGGATTTTTGTATTATTAGCATATATGTTATAAGTGATTACTTATTCATTTTTATAATTAATCAATGTCATTAGGATTTTTGTCTTATTAGCATATATGTTTAAGTGATTAGTTATTCAATTTTATAACTACTCTTACTTCTATTAATGAATATCATTAGGATTTTTGTATTATTAGCATATCATCATACTAAATTATAATCCAAGAAGTTCTTCCCACAAAAACTTCCCGCTAAAAAATCTATAATAAATAAAAAATAAATTAAATAAAATAAATTAATTAATTAATACATTATAATAAATTAAATAAATAAAAAATTAATTAATTAAAAAAAACTCACTCACCCACTAATATGTGATTTTATAATTTATTTGTTTTAAAGAAATAAAATATAAATATGACTAATTATTAAAATTTAATTAAAAATAAAATAAAAATATTACTACTTATTAAAAATGGTTATGTTTTTTTTTTCAAAAAATTTATTTAGCCACGATTTGCAAAACTTCCACTACTTCAAAAACAGTTTCTTAATTATTCATTAATTATTATTATCAATTTAATAAATGGTTCAAAAAATTATTTAATAACCTCATTAATCCATTACTTTATTACCATTAATTAACTATCATAAAACTTCTCTCTGTTCAATATTATTTGTATTACTATTATTATTTAATTAATTACATGTTGCAAATAAATAATTTATTTATTTGTGTTACTCTGTCAAATCTATTGCATAGGCTTAACTTAGAACTTCTTAACACTTGTATATTCTTAGAAGTTCTTAAGTCTTAGAGTCTTTTTTGTTATATTTTGTCTATACCTCTTATTGTATATCAAGTGTAGTTTATCACTATCTCTTAATTGTTTGTTATAAAGTCAGAAGTTTCTTGATCATGTGCTTGAGAAGATGAAATCTCTTTCTTGTATGCTTGAGTCCTTGAAGTCTCTTTCAAAAGAAATAACCATAGATTACATGAAGTTTGAAGACCAATTGGCTGATATGTTCACTAAGTCTCTTAGGAGTTCTCAAGTGAATTACATTTCTAATAATTTTGACTCATATGGCATATATGATTCATCTTTAGAGGATGTTAAGAATATTTGTATATAGAAAGTCTCACATCGACTATAGCATCTAATTAGCTTAAAAATTCCATATAAAGAACACTTTACTTGATATTTATGAGAGAAACGAGAACTATTAATACCGATCGTTTGATTTAATTAACGACTATGATTTAAAAATTCCATATAAAGAACACTTTACTTGATTTTTTTTCTAGAATGGTTAATATTTAAAAGAAAGTCATTTAAAGATATTCTTACCAAAAATAATTTTATTTGATTAAATTGTTATAAAAATATTGTGAAATATATTTATTAATTTATTATAATCAAATTGTATTTTTTATTTTTATTTTAAATTAAAATTCTCTAAGCTATCTATACAATTTCAAGACTAAAAAAATACTAAAAAATAATGTAAACTTTAAAATAATAAGAAGTATAAATTTTTTAAATAATTTTATTTGTATTTAAATTATATTCAATTAAAATTATATCATCTAATGTTTTTAAAAAAATAGTAGTTCTTACAAAATTAATATAATTTATAAAAAAATTTAACATTTAATTCTTACATTTAACATTTTTAAAACAATATAACAAGTCTTTCTTTTTAAAACAAAACATGCTACCAAATATTTTATAAACAATATAATCATTACAATGGAAATTAATAAGTAAAAATTTAACAATAATTATATAGAACAATGGAAATTAAATTGACCCCTTTAGAAAAATTTATTTACCTAAATAAATTATGAAAAAATATAATTCTATAAACTATGAGATACAATTTTAGATAAGTTTTGTTTAAATTTAATTACAATCGGTATATATAATTTAAAAAATTACACTTTTAAATCATATAGTTTAATTAAATTGTGATTAAAATATTTGGTAGCATGTTTTGTTTTAAAAAGAAAGACTTGTTATATTGTTTTAAAAATGTTAAATGTAAGAATTAAACGTTAATTTTTTTTATAAATTATATTAATTTTGTAAGAACTACTATTTTTTTTTAAAAATTAGATGATATAATTTTAATACCGATAGTTGATTTAATTAACAGCTATGATTAAAAAATTCTATATAAAGAACACTTTACTTGATTTTTTTCTAGAATGGTTAATATTTTAAAGAAAATCATTTAAAGATATTCTTACCAAAAAGATTTTTATTTAATTAAATTGTTATAAAAATATTATGAAATATATTTATTATAATCAAAATGTATTTAGTATTTTTATTTTAAATTAAAATTCTCTAAGATATATATATTTTAAAGAAAATCATTTAAAGATATTCTTAGCAAAAATATTTTTATTTAATTAAATTATTATAAAAATATTATGAAATATATTTATTATAATCAAAATGTATTTAGTATTTTTATTTTAAATTAAAATTCTCTAAGCTATATTTATTTTTCAAGACTAAAAAAATATATAAACTTTAAAATAATAAGAAGTATAAATTTTTTAATCATTTTATTTTTATTTAAATTATATTCAATTAAAATTATATCATCTAATGTTTTAAAAAAAATATTAGTTCTTACAAAATTAATTAAATTTATAAAAAAAATTTAACGTTTAATCCTTACATTTAACATTTTTAAAACAATATAACAAGTCTTTCTTTTTAAAACAAAACATGCTACCAAATATTTTAATCATAATTTAATTAAACTATATGATTTAAAAGTGTAATTTTTTAAATTATATATACCGATTGTAATTAAATTTAAACAAAACTTATCTAAAATTGTATCTCATAGTTTATAGAATTATATTTTTTCATAATTTATTTAGGTAAATAAATTTTTCTAAAGGGGTCAATTTAATTTCCATTGTTCTATATAATTATTGTTAAATTTTTATTTATTAATTTCCATTGCAATGATTATATTGTTTATAAAATATTTGGTAGCATGTTTTGTTTTAAAAAGAAAGACTTGTTATATTGTTTTAAAAATGTTAAATGTAACAATTAAACGTTAAATTTTTTTATAAATTATATTTATTTTGTAAGAACTACTATTTTTTTTAAAACATTAGATGATATAATTTTAATTGAATATAATTTAAATACAAATAAAATTATTTAAAAAATTTATACTTCTTATTATTTTAAAGTTTACATTATTTTTTAGTATTTTTTTAGTCTTGAAATTGTATATATAGCTTAGAGAATTTTAATTTAAAATAAAAATAAAAAATACAATTTGATTATAATAAATATATTTCACAATATTTTTATAACAATTTAATCAAATAAAATTATGTTTGGTAAGAATATCTTTAAATGACTTTCTTTTAAATATTAACCATTCTAGAAAAAAAATCAAGTAAAGTGTTCTTTATATGGAATTTTTAAATCATAGTCGTTAATTAAATCAAACGATCGGTATTAATAGTTCTCGTTTCTCACATAAATATCAGTTCTCACTGGATACGCTCCCTATATATATATATATATATATATATATATATATATATATATATATATATATATATATATATATATATATATATATATATATATATATATATATAATAGAGTCTCTGCAGTGCTATTTAAACACACGGTTTATTCAAATGTTTCCCACTCTCTATGTAGGGATGTCTAAGGTTTTAGGGCTTTTAAGGGTGATGAGAACTTTTCAACATATGTTTATGGAGAGCTCCTATGTATATTTTTGAGTTTATGCCTTCTTAGAGACTCTTGGCGAAAACTAAAAAAAACCCTCAACATTCGGATATGCATATTTAGATGGAGTATTCGGATATGCATGTCCGAAACAACCTTTTTGTCGAGATAAGGAAATTTCGCAAGTGCATCTCTAAATCAACCGCATAATTTAAGTTTAAGGAATTTTCAAAATTGCATATCTGAATCGGATTAAATCTATATTTTGGCAGCAACGGAATTGAGAGCATCATATGGTATTAGAAGAGTATTAAATGATGCAGATATATTATCACGCCCTACTATTTCATATATGAATATCTGAAACACCTATTTTCACGTCTTTATGGTGCTTTTGGAGATACATAATTTGTTTAAATAACTTTATAGTGTGTTCGAATATGTATTTTTAAAAGAAAATTAAAATTTCTAGAGATTTATTTCTCTGTAAGAGTGTACAAAGTGGCCATATATATGTGGGCGGCTTGTTACGCGTTGCTGTGAGAGTACAAAGTGTTTGTGCAATTGCTTAGGTTTGTGTTACTTGAGCTATTCCTCTCAAGACTCAATAAAAAAATTTCGTCGCTCATTTAATTATTCATGTTATTGTAGAGATGAGATTTAAAAGCATAAATATTTCAATATTTCAATATTTTTTTCCAGGATTATTATAATATTTCCATTAACTTTATTGAATAACTCTTTTAAGCATTAAAATTTGAATTTAATTATTACTTTTTTTGGAATTAAATCACTGAAAGTCGAAGACATAAAAAATAAACTTGTAATAACACATCTCTTGAGCTTTATTTTTTTATCCTTCCTTCTACTTGAATTTGAACAATATGCATTTACTTCAAAACAGATATAGTTTCATTTGATTAATCAAAATAACATCAATATTATAAATAATCCAGCATTACAATTTATACTAAACATTCATGATCAAGATCAAGGAAGAGACTTAAAGGAAGTGAGGCTTTTGGCATGGTTATCTTTTTCAACAACTTGAGCTTGATATTTCTTAGTAACAGATCCATCTTGCGCTGTTAATACAAGACGAAAGTTTATTCCTGCAATAACCTGAGTCTCACCACTGATTACTTCCACTAGACTCAGTTTGACACCAGATAGTTTCTGCTGCGCTGTAACTGCGAATTGAGCTATCTCCAACACATGTGGATCTTTGATGTTTTCGATTGGACTCCATCCACCAGGAACACCTTCAGAAAATACTGACAGAGATGAAAAAAGAACAACAAAGATGACAAAGCTATGAAGTTTCATCTTTCACGAGTTTTTTTTTTTTACTGAAATACAAATTTGTTTGTATGATATATAAAATGAGTTTAGTTGTGGATATTTATAGTAGTTGGTTTTGGATTTTTTAGGACCCTTTAAATAAAGAAATCATCATAATTAAAAAATTGATTTTACTAATAAATTTATTAAATGATAATAAGTTAATCTTCTTATAATAAAATATTTTTTCTTGGTAAAAAAATATAGGCTCTGTTTGGTAAGCCATGTTTTTGAGCTTATAGCTTATGTCTTATGTCTTATAAGCTCATATGATAATTTAGACCCGTTTGGTAACGGTCTTTTCATCACGAGCTTATAGCTTATTTTACTAGCTTATAGCTTATTTTCCAGACGCTATTTCAAATAGCGTTTTAGCTTATGTCTTATAGCTTATCATTTTTTCTTCCTTTTTTATTCTTATTATTTTAATTAAAATCCATTTTTAACCCTTATAATTTATTTTAATTTAACATAAAATAAATATATATTAAATATCTTTTATGTCATTTTACATTTATAAGTTAATTGAACCGCTAATTTTACCAAACACTTCAATTAGTTTATAAGCTATCAGTCTCAACCATCCGCTATAAGCTATAAGTCATCAGTCATCAGCCATCAGTCATAAGCTATAAGCTATCAACTAGCTTATCAGTCAACCGCTATTTTTACCAAACAGATAGTATAAAGTAAAATTATTTAATACGTATTTGAATACATTAATAATAAAGGATCGATATTATTTTTTGGTTTAAGATAACTCTTTTAAAAAAATAAAATTATTTAATACATTAATAAAGTATCAATATAATACGGACGTTTAAAAATACTATGAATGTGGCTTTATTATTTTTAGTGAAAATAAATTTTAAATTAATAAAAGTGCAGAATAAATATAGTATTTTTCATAAAATTAATTAAAATAATAAAGTACACATTAATAATACAGATTGCAAAAATATATGTGACATAATTAAGATATATTGGTAATAAAATAATTAATATAGTAGAATATTGCTTTAATTGCAATTTTGATCTATTACCTTTTATTTTCTGTTAAGATTTGTTTGATATAATTTAAATTTTGGTTTTTTATCCTCCATTTATGGATTTTAGTCTCTCACTCAATTAATTTGTACCGTTTTGACTTGACTTTTTATTAATTTATCTTCTATTTTAAAAGAGAAGGAGGATCAAACATTATTTAGAAAAGTTCCTCTTAACTTTTATTTTAAAAATAAATATACAATTTAAAGAGCTTTTATTAAAGTCGTTGAAAGTTACTCCTTCCGATCTCAAATATAAGCAAATTTGTAAAAAAAAACTCACCCTTTAAGAAAGATGTCTTTAAGCATTTAATTCTTACTCTCTTTCTAATTTTACCCCTATTTTTTTGTTACAAACATTTAAAATGCAAAAAATTGTAGGGGTATATTTGGAATATTGACATTGAATGTAATAAATATAGATTTTTTTACTTATATTTAAGACTATAGAATTTTTTTTTTGTTGCTTATATTTGAGACCGGAGGGAGTAGGGGTGGCAAAACGGGCCGTGGCCCGCCGGGCCCGCCCGCCACCCGCCAAAAAATGGCGGGTTGGGTTGGGATTTTAGGTCCGCCGCTCGCCAAAGCTCGCCCCGCAAAAACCCGCCGTCCGCCATACCCGCCCCGCCAAAGCCCGCCGCCCGCCAAAATCCGCCTCTCCTCCAAAACTCACTCTTTTTTTAGTTAATTCTAGTAATTTTAATTCTTGATGGTTTATTTTATACATTTATTTATAAATAATTTGTAATATTTTTTTAAGTAAATTTGTTAAAAAGTTGCTTTTATAAAAAATTGTTTTAAAAAATAAGTGAAAAGTTTAATTAAAAGGTAAAAAAAGCCTATTAATCTATTAAAAAAATATAAATAAAAATAGGCGGGTAAGTCCGCCGCCCACCAACCCGCCATCTTGGCGGGGCGAGCATGACTTTTATGCCCATTTTACTTGGCGGGCATGCCCGCCCCGCTCGTTTTTTGGCGGGCATAAGGCGGGGCGGACGGCCCGTTTTGCCACCCCTCTGAGGGAGTAATTTATAATAACTTTTCAGAATATTTTCATAATTATATATATCTTTGAATCTCAATAAATACAATTTATACTATTATATTATTTATAAATTATTTTTAATTCTTCACTCCAACATACATTTTTATAATTCTTCCCATATTAATTTATTTTATATTTAAATAAAAAAAATTCATTCATGTACCAACATTATCTTCACATATTTTCAAATATTTATAAAAAAATATGCAATTAATTTTTTAACATATTATATTTTTTAGAAATATAGAAGTATTTTATTTTAATTTATACTCATTTTGTGTAAAACATTTATATATATCGGAGATTGTCAGGCCCAGTTAGGAGACTGTTAGGATTTCCAAGCGGAAATATCGGAGGCCAGTAGGTGGACTCCGTCCTAGTCAACCACTCCGAAGTTTCAGGAAAGACGCAGTCTTTTAGGGATCGCGTGGACTCACATTATTCGGGGGTTATGTGAGGAGTAACCCTACGAGGAGGAAGTTCCCCGGTCGAGGTTACGAAGAGGAAGGTCCCCGGCTGAATGGATGCTCGTGGGGAGCAGGGCGGGGAGCATTGGGTCACGCCGAGGGGGAAGCTGTCGTCGACCCGGGTGTTTGCGGGGAGCATCTCGCGCCGAGCATGTTCCATAGTTGCCCAATGCAGTTGGGCCTCCCTGGGACTAAGTGGGCCGAAAGTAGATTGGGTTGAATCTTGGCCCAGTCCATAATATATATATATATATATATATATATATATATATATATATATATATATATATATATATATATATATATATAATTTTTAAAAGTATGAATAAAAATTGGTACTTTCACTGCAAATATTTTACATCAAATAATGTATTAAAATTAGACCAAAAATCATATTTTATTATTTTTTAACTTTGTATATTATTTCATCTACATATTAAATAATATATATATATATATATATATATATATATATATATATATATATATATATATATATATTTAAAATATTTATAAAGTTGAAAAATTAAATATTACCAAACAACTTTAATTTTATTTATATAACTCTTATTTTTAACTTGAGTTTAAAAGTAACTTTTACAACCCAATAAAACTTGGCCAAACGTGTCATTTTATTGAAGTGACACTTTATTTGATGTGTCAAAACTTAAATGAAAAAAATAAATTACACGTTTTTATTTATTAATTTTTATGATAATATAAATTAGTAATATTAATTTAATATTCTTAAAACTAAAACAAAAAACTAAAACTTATTAAGTTAAAGCACTAAATCAAATTCAAACATAAACTCAAAAAATTAAAAATAGCTCAGCATTGTCATCAAGCACTCACAGCCTTAGAAAATCAACAAAAATTCATAAATACTCCTCCATATAAATCATGAGAAATCTCAGAAAATCAAACATTTCAAATAAATCTAAAAAATATGAAACCCCAATTTTAAGGTTGTTAGCCTAGGAAATTTTAGTTGTTGAAAAGTCAACAAAGAATGTTGATAGTCACGTTGAAAAAACTAAGTATTAGGAAGTCTCGACTGAAGATTGTTCGACTTACCAACCATGTCGACCAAAAGTGTTCGACAAAATATGATGAACATGATTTGGAAGAATCTCAATAACAGATCCACAAGTATAAGATAACTCTATCCTCAAAATATGCCTAAAATCTCTAAAAGGGTTTTTGACATAATATTTGGGTTCAAAAGGGTCACCAATTATTTAGTACTTGACATATTTTCTAAATCTAAAGAGGCAGCTAAGTCAGAGATGCTTCGACAAACGATGTGGGGAACTAAACAAGTGTTTTTGAAGGCAGTTTAGTAGTTTCAATTAGTTATCAACAACAGTTATCAACATAATATGCAGTTTCTCGGCAGTTACACTCCTGAAGACCCATGGGAGCAAGTTAAAGCAAGAAGGCCTAAGTAGTGGGATGCGCGTCAAATTTTTAGGATTTAACTATTGTCGACGGTTATATTTATAATAGTATATTCCCTTTGATCTCATATATAAGCAGCTTTATAAAAGAAAGGTCACCCTTTAAGAAGAATGTCTAAATGCATTTAAGTCTTACCATCTTTCTAATTTTACCTCTACTTTTTCCTTTGAAAACCGTTAAAACATAGAAATGTGAAAAAAGTAGGGGCAAGTTTGGAATAATGACATTGAATGTAATAATTATAGGTGATTTTTGCTTATATTTAAGACTATTGGAATTTTTTGTTGCTTATATTTGAGACTGGAACGAGTGTAATGCGAGTTTATGCATTGAACTCAAGGTCGCTAATCCCCACTGGTTCTCTATAGAATTAGAGTATCCAAGTCATTGAGCAAAATAGTTTGTGAGATATGTGAGTATGCGTCCACCTTTTAAATATTATACAATTTTTTTACATTCTAAACATTAATATTAAATGTCATTTACTTTGTGTCTTGTCTATTATCTTTTCCTAAAGTTTATTGTCTGTTTCTAATTATTTGTTGTATACGTGTTATAAACCCAAAACAAACACATTTTTCTCACTGTTTCTGTTTTGAACAATATGTCTTCGATATTTTTTGAGTTAATCTCTAAAGTAACTAAACATGTGATTGTTTTCTAAAAATACCAGTGAAGAAATTGACACGTCCAATGAGACCCTTTTGTGCAAAATTTTAATTTTTAGTAAGAATTGTTTACTTATACCTTTGATTTCATATATTTGAGTGAGAAAATATTTTCAATGTCGGGATTTGTATGCTTCTAAGAAGTGGTAGAACTCTCGCTTAAATGGTTCGTCCAAAAACATTTTCCTTCCGCAAAATAATCCTCCAGACACAGAACGACCAGTCGAATCGACGACAAGTCATATAGGAACTTCAACTTCTGTTAGGGAATATCCTACAATGATAAGTCTAGAATCGACTGCGACTGCATGGCTAGGAGTGGTAGTGTCGCTACTCTAAGTTTCTAGTGTTCCAACTACCCCCGGGGTTGCATAAAATTTAGGAGACACAAGACCTCATTTTCCCTTGAATTTTTCATTACCCCTAGTGGTAAAGAACAATGTTATGGCATGCCAACAACAATGATAGCAAGTCTATATCATACTGCATCGACGTATGTAGATAATGTTATGGTTGTTGTGTCCCCTATTAATCCACGATTAGCATCAGGATATGCAATAAGAAATCTTGATCGGGAGGCACAACATCAAGTTATGCCAACATTGACCATTACCTTTCTCTAATCTATAAGACAACATATGGATGAGAGCAACAACGAAATGTTTAACAAGTTAACACTGCAAATTGGCCTTGTGTTTAACCACTTTATTAAAAATACTAATCATCATTATCAGCAATTGGCCTAACAAATAGGATGTATTGCATATTTCTTTGGAGCTCCTCAAATGCCTCTTTGAACAACACCCCCAAGTTCATAATTCAAGACCTGATCAAACTTTAGAAGTCCCAAATAATGTAAGGATGACTAATAATCAGGGGCGAAAATAGTTTGCGCCCCATCAGGTCGAAGCACCAACACCCAGGGTAATTGGGGGTGATGGAGGTTGAAATGATCAAGAGTTGGTTTTAGTGCATAGGAATCAGGATGCAGACCAAATTATTAGAAATGTCCAACAAAATAAATTGGCTGGCCAAAACAACAAAGCAAGTGTGGTCGAACAAATTTTGGCCCAAAATGGTTTAAATGTCGGCCTACATGGGCCAAATTTCCTCTTTGCATTGTCTGATTATGTGTTGCAGATTGAATTACCAAAGGGGTGGAAATTCCCCAAATTCACTAAGTTTGCAGGAGACACTAACGAGTCCAGTGTCGAACATGTGGCACAATATCAGTCAATGACAGGAGACATAGCCAATAACAATAATTTAAAGATGAGATTTTTTCCAAATTCTTTGACTAAAAATGCTATCACATGGTTCGCCACCTTACCCTCATGTTCAGATGTAGTTGGAGTGAATTAGAGAGGGACTTGCATGAAAATTTTTACACGGGCCAGTTCAAGATTAGCCTCAAGGAGTTAGTTACTGCAAGGTGAAACGTAGCTGAATCAATAGATGACTACCTTAATCAGGATATTGAAATCGAGGTGTTTCACTTAAGTGCTTGAACATGAGTTAGTCGAATTGGGTGCATGGGGTCTAGATTATTTCATTAGAAAGAAGTTAGACACCAAATACTTAAGAGGCATGGCTTAACTAGCAGATAAAGTTCGACAAGTCGAATGCTTGAAGGATGAAAATGCTAGGTCAAGCAAATACCATAAAAAGGAAAAGTTAACCTAAGTAGAGATAGACGATATTTACAAATATCTTATACGAATTGTATCGAAGAAAATGAGGTTAATATAGCAAAGGTAAATCCAGTGTCACCTTACACTGCAAGTTGTTAAAACTTTCAAACGGGAAGAATCACGTCGAACCTAGCCAAAATGAGAATTTTCTTACGAAAACATATACATTTAATGTAACTAAATGTGACAAAAATATTGGCTTGTTGGTTTCTTATGGCCAAATCATAGTCCCTCAGGGACTCAAAACTCCGCCATTGAAACAAAGAAAGAAAATAGGATTTTGTAAATTCCATAATTTTTTTGGTCATAAAACTTCTCAACGTGTCCTTTTCAGGAATTTGGTTTAGAATGCGCTGAAAGAAGGAAGATTCAAATTTGCTGAAAAGTAGAGGTCCTTGGGGATGAAGGCAGAGGGAGAAAACGGCGCGGCGGTGACTCGTTGGATACTGGCGATCGACCAAAATGTTGCAAAAAGCAGTGTTGCAGCTATGAATTTTTAAAGCTTAAAATGGTTACTACTAAAAAAAATCAATGGAAAGGACACTGATGAGAAAAATCTTCAATGTGAAAGAGTTGTAGATTATGACAAACATAATAGAAGGTTAAAAGAAAAGAAGATTTAGCAACAATGTATAGAACAGATTTATCACAATAAAAAATGATATTCGTGAAATGGTTGATAAATATCAGGAACCACAAACAGCAACCATTGTGCTTGCTTCACAAGAACATGACATGATTTTTTTGCTTTTTGCTCTTCCAGAAAATGAGAGAAGCGCTTTAAGAATAAGCAGAAACCAATTATACTTGAATCCATTAGAGAAAATTAACTCAAGTTCAACTTACAAGAATTACTAGTACAAGTACTTGCACTGGAGCGGAAAAAATTATTAAATGAATCATGAAAAGGGGTTTTATGACTCATGTTCAAGTTACAAGAACTGAGTACAAGAAAAATTTAAACTTGAAGAGAAAAATGAAATGAGAGCTTGATGATGGTTGATGGGAGAGGGATGGCCTAAGCACTAATTCACCTTTATTTTTCTGCAGTTTTAGCAACAATTCATCCTCACTCTAAATATATTCAGTTGTTCACTGAAAAAAAGCTCATACATATATATCCTTTTCATAAGCAAAAAATGGCTGTGAGCTACATACACACTTAAGCGTGTTGTTACATAAACCATATGTGTGATGGCATCTCAACAAATCAAATAAGATCATCAAACAGCTGAATGACTACAAAAGAAGAAGAAAATTTAAACTATGCAACTAAAAGAGCTTCCATGGGGTCGGTGATTTAGACTCAACTTTGGAAGATGAGTTTGAGGACTTGAGGGGAGGAGGCACTGTCTTGCTTTCTTTTCCCTCAGCCACTTTGTCAAGAAGCTTTGCAGCCCTTGGATCGGTTAGCAGCTTCTTCTGAAAAGACTGTGAAAAGCCAGTGGCGATGATAGTCACGTGAATCTCCCCGGTGTAACGATCATCAACAACAGCTCCAAATATAATATTGGCGGAAGGATCGGCCAAACTAGTCACAACCTGTAAAACATACACGTGTTGAGAACTGGACGTGTATAAAGAGAAAGGCCGGAAAGTGCAGAAACAAAACCATTGGTAATATAGGTGTATAAAAGGAAAAACAAATTTTTTCTTTAAACAAGTGCTGATAAAATTCTCATATACCTGAGATACCCTGTTGATTTCCTGCAGCGTGATGTCCTTTCCTCCGGTAATATTATACACTACTCCCGTGGCTGATTGAATAGATGATCCGATTAAAGGAGCCAAAGTAGCCTGTTCTGCTGCTTCTTCTGCTCGGTTTTTACCGGACGAAACACCTACTCCGAGCATTGCAGTACCAGAGTCTTTCATCACGGCTTTTACATCAGCAAAATCCACATTTACAAGTCCAGGTATCTGGAAGAGCACAACATAGCAGTTCATATTATTGTCTAGAAAAAAGAACCACAAGGATAAATACAAGCTCCGTTACGAAGGAAGTGTGACCACTAAAAATTATTTTTTCAAGTCTAGTGAAATCGGTCTACCAGGGACATAAATCATGCTCTAATAAACTACCACAAAAAATAAAAATTTGTTTGCAAATCAACTCACTGTTATAATGTCTGAAATTCCCTGAACTCCTTGGCGTAAAACATCATCAGCAAGACTAAAAGCATCCTGGAGAGGCGTCTGCTCATCAGCTATGTCAAGTAGACGATCATTTGGAATCACAATAAGTGTATCAACATTTTTCTGAAGCTTTTCAATCGCCTCAAGTGCCTGAAAAAAATATATTAAATGAACAACATCATATTTCTTAACATATTAAAAGGAACAGAAGTATTCTCAACGAAGGAAAAAAAACGACACCTGCCTGCAAGGATCTTTTCCGTCCTTCAAAACTGAAAGGATATGTAACAACACCGACAGTCAAGTAACCTGCTTCTTTTGATATTTGAGCCACAACAGGGGCAGCACCAGACCCTGTACCACCACCCATCCCAGCTGTTATAAACACCAAATCCGATCCTTTAAGGGCATTAGCAATAGCCTCTTTCGATTCCTCCGCAGCTTGTTCACCCAAAAGCGGATTCCCACCAGTACCTGCATCACTATCAAGCAATTTGAATCAAAGGCCAAACCTCAATTTCTCAATAAAACCAGCAAGACTATAAGAATAAAACTACACAAGCAAAATATTACATCATAATCAAAATTCAGAAGACATGCAAGGAAAGTGCCTGACCTAATCCACGAGTCAGAAGCTCTCCAATCTTAATAGGATTCTCAGCCGCAGAATGCAGTAGCGCTTGAGCATCGGTATTTATGGCATAGAAATCTACACCCTGATTAGAAATATAAATAGCAGAAATCAACATTAGTGTTCACAATAGCAAGGTTTTAGAAAACTATCCACAAACACATTACTTCACAGTCCTTCAATTTCTGAATAAAACTATGCTAGGAAGTGCTGCTACAATGAAAAAGTGAACAACCAAAGATATATCCACAAACAAGTAGAATAGCACTAAAGTATTCAATTTTATTGCAACTACATATAACTTTAAATTATGAAAATAACCCATCAAGAATGCTCCAAATTGGGTTCCCTAACATGAAAAATAAAGTAAAGAGTAGAGTAAAAATGGAAACTTTATAGAAGATAAATGAAGGAAATGAAAACCCAACCTGCAAACCACTACCAATCATGCGGTTAACGGCATTGTTACCGCCACCCCCAATTCCAACGACCTTAATCTTTGCGTTATCAACATAAGCTAAAGAGCATCTAACGGACCCAAAACGACGACCAAAACGTTGCGTTTTAGGGTAAATCGAAACTGAGGTGGTTGTGAGAGAAGAGGGTGGAGTGGATAGTGGTGCATTGTGGAAGAGTGAGGAATATGAGAGGAGTTTATTTGGGTTTGTGAGGGATGAGGGAAGAAGCGTAGCCATTTTTGTTATGTAGCAAAGGGGTTTTTTTGGGGGGTTTTTTGTTAGGGTTTTAGCTGCAACATGAAAATTTTGAAGCTTTTTTCAATTTGGTTGGATTGGAAGCAGATGAAAGGAACGTGGTGAATTGGTGACGGTTCATAGTAGGGGTGATCAAAACCAAACCAACCCAATAGAAAACCGCAAACCAAACCAAACCAAACCGAAACCACAAAAAACCGCATTTGGTTCGGATTAGTTTGGGTTATCTTTTAACAAAACCGCATGGTTCGGTTTGGTTTGCGGTTTGTATTTTATAAACCGAACCAAACCGAACCAAACCGCATTATGTTACAACCTAACTTTTACTTAACTCACATCTAACCCAAACTTAAATCTATAATACTTTAACCTTATGATTACGAACAATTTTCTCATCCTTACACATGATTTTAGTCTCGATCTTCTCAAATCTCTAATAGCATTATCGCGTCTTCTTTGCCACATACATTTTCCCTCTTTTTCTATAATCTCTACTCTCTTATATTCTTTCTTTTTCACCTTTTCATTTTCAGGCAAATGTTCCCTATTTCAATTTCGTTTTTATCGCACATCTTCTTCTCTAATATCTCAACTCTTTTGTTTTTTCTTTTTCACCTTTACTAATCTCCCGTATCTTCTATTTTTTTGTGTCATTCTAATAATTTTTATATTGGTTTATACTATTATTTTATGTTTATTATTCCACTTTTGTCTAATTTAACTTTTACATATTAAATAGAAAGTTATTGTCAAAATATGACAGGTTTTGTTGTTATTTAATAGTGTATGAATGTCTAAATACAAAGTTTCGTTATCATCTATATGTATATGAATGGTTCAATAAAATATTTCTAAAAAACCGAACCAACCGCACCGAACCAAACCACATTAGGTTGGTTTGGTTTGGTTCGGATTTTTTTTAAAAGTCAACCGAACCAAACCAAACCGCACGATTTTTTCTCTTGCGGTTCGGATGATTTTTTTCGTCAAAACTGCTCAAACCGCACCGCGATCACCCCTAGTTCATAGACATCGAATAACCCAACGATGTCGTTTCACTCGTATTCCATTTTCTTACAACTAAACAAAATACAATTGTTAATGTTATTATTATTTTTAAAGTCAAAAAATAAAAGGGTTAATTAATCTATCTTTTTATAAATAATTAATGATTTAATGTAATTTTGGTTCATTATTAAATAAAACTTTAAAACAAATTTTTTTGTCTTTGTTTCATGAGTAATGAAATCTCACCCAACTAGAAATTGAGGAAATGTTGAGTTTATAAGATAATAGAACAATACCTCAATTTTCTTAAGCTATGTTTGGATTGATGGCACATAATGCAATAAATAATAATGGAATGGAATGAAGTAGATCATAATGAAATATAGATCTAACCATATTGTTTGACTAGTTTATTTAAAAAAATCTCATTGCATATACTCCAAATCGGATGAACGAAAAATAGAGGATTGAATGAAATGAGATTAAATGAATTTCATCATGTTCCATTTTATTATATCCATTATTTACAAATCCAAACAATGTGATTTCATTATTCGCCGTTCGGTTTTTCTTTGTTTCGTCATATTTTGTCAATCCAAACATACCCTTAAGATTTTGGGTGAGGGTGTTAAGGTTTATTTGATCCTAAACATTTAGCCCTTCGTAGTATTTGTAAATCTATTCTAGGTCGGCCAAAGGCCCAATGCTAGGGTCCAATTATACACAGCTCAGTCAAGATGATCCAACGCATATAATCAGCACACATGAGATTCAAGGTATATTTTGTTGTTCTCTGTTTTTCATTATACTCATATTGGACTTTGTAACCGACTTGGGCGTTGTGTTAATCTCGCAGGCCTGTCTTGCACCATTGTGTCGGAGATAACCAATACTGATTCCAGAGTCCTACATCATCAATCAATACCAATTTTGGTTTTTATACAAAACTGTGGTGTCATTTCTGGGAACCGGTGTCGAATTCTCACAAGATTCCAAGATCAAATTTTGTTTGATACTAATTTGAACCACTAAGAAATGGAATTTGAAGCTCACCATTTTCAACCTTACGACATATTTCTTCTCTTAGACATAAGATAAAAGTTAGTCACCTCATGTTTTCTTCATGGTTGACAACCTTTTTATATTCTTGATGCATGTATCCTGAATGAACAATTATCTTGTTAAGAAAGAATTCTTCAAACCGTAAATACTTATTAGAAGTTCATCTTCCAATTATAGCAGTAACATCCTTGGTTGATATAAAGTTGGGAATATATCCCTCATTTAGGCCAAGAAATAACCAAATCATACAGTTATTATTTGAGATAGGTAGGGCATTCTTCTCCACAAAGAATCCAAGGTCTTCACACTCACTTTAATGAATGTTTAACATTAATTGGATTTTACCTCCAACTCCAGCTTCATCTTGAGTATCATAGACATAATGTTGTCAGAACAAATGTTCAGGATATTAGTCTAGTCCTCTCCTAAAAAACAGAACTAGTAGAGTTGCATTCAAAGGAACATAATAACTATATGAGACTAGAGTATTTCTTCTTTGATCATCCTCACATACGAACACTTTTCTTCCAAACGCAGTTAGATGTGACTTTATAAGTGAACTTGAGATATTCCTAAGTATATTTGGCCACAAACCAAGTTGACAAAGGATCTGAAAAAAACTTCAAGGTTAGAGAGACCCTCTTTAGAGTTCAGACTCTTCCTTTCTGTCTTCTTAACATCATGATTTTTCCAACCTGACAAACTTAAAAATTCTACTGTCCATTTATTTCCAGAATGCTATCACCATAGCTTTCCAAAAGACAAATGGTATCTCCCTAGAGCTCACCCAATAAACACACAGGGTGTCAGATGCAAATTGAAATTTCTGATACAGGCATAACACATGCTATCATATTTATCTTATTTGATGTCGAGACAGATGTTACGACATCTGGAAACAAACCAGATTTATCAGACTGAATTTGATACCTAGTTGAAATTTCAGGATGATAAATAATACATAGAAGGAATGTTAACCAAGTTCAGTGCAAACAACACCTAATTAGGGGGCTACCAGGCCAAGAAGGAAGTCCACTATCACTAATATTATTTCAAAGCTAAACGGTCTTAGTACAACTTCTCGCCTAATCACTAACCAATGCTACTTCTGCCTAGAAGTCGACATCTAGACCTGGGAAGTCGACATCCCATAACATAAATCACCGCAGTGATATCTATCAGTCTCAATCCCAATGACTGTATCAAAAAACAAACTAATTTAGAAGTTTACACTTCCAATACAAGAACTCAACTCTTTTGCGTAAAATCTTTAAGAGTAAAAATAAAAGAACTCAACTCATTACCTAAAGGTTTCTGAGTGAGAATAAAAAGCTTGAATAACAGTCGAACAACATACAGTCTACCACACAGTATCAAAAGATACGTGGGGGACTTGAATCACACAAAACTCTCAAAACCTAAGCTTTATAACATTCCCCTAATTTTACAATTTGTTAAAAGAATTTATTACATTAGGTCTAGGGATCTCTTTAAATAGTCTTCAGCAATCCATGGGCTTCGAAACATCTTTCTTGATCCACAAGTTAAGAGTTACAACAAATTTGCAGAGAAATCATTTTGAATCTTGAAAACAAATATTGTTTAAATCTTCTAATTTTAGAAACTTTAATTCTGGTGGAGATTTGATTCAATTGTTCCAGATTAAATATTCTTGACTTGCGTAAATTACTGAAATGTATCGAAAGGAAATGTCACAAAATAAATTTAAAACAAATCAAATATGTTAAGATTTCAAACAGTCTGTGCTGATCTTCTGATACAGAATGTCACGATATTAGTCAGGACATATAGTTTTTCCTGAAAGCTCATACTCAATTGTAACAAGAAATCAAGATGTCATGACATCTTGCTTAACATCTTTCAAGCACCATGTTTTAGCAAAATTCTGCCTACCCAAAATCAAGGAGCTAACAAAAGAGATATTATCATTGACTAATGTAGGGACACACGTCAAAAGTTCCAATGAAAAGTGACGTCCCATCAAGGATATTCACTTTAGAGCACCATAAAACGGTAAAACACATCAAGTAGGTGATCCATCATTATCCCATGAACAGACGATTATGATCTCATGACGCGACAATAATCGTCTTATTAAATCCAATTGCCACCTACGCAACACGTCTCACCTGACGCAGACAATTTTAACCTCACATCATATAAGGAGAAAACACGTCATTCCAAGTATTCAAATATACTGACTTGAACGTTAAAGTGTTAACCTTGTAGGTAGCCCCTATCCACCGCATTGGAAACACAATTCCACCGCAACAAGACATTTCCTCATCATTTCATTGATCATTTCTAATATGATAATAATAATTTAAAATTAATATTAATTAGTCATTAAATTAAAATATATTCAAAAATACCTAAAACTAATCATACAATATTTGGAAAAAATGCATACTTAATTACAAATAATATAATAAATTTATCAAGTACAATACAATAAATAGTTTGATGGAATATTGTTATTCGTTAAACTTGTTCTTTTATTTAAAAAAAAAAAATTTAATAAACACATACCAATAGTGTAAAATAATTTAATATTATTTTTAATGAACAACCAATAAATTATCATATCATCAAAATAATTTCAAAATATAAATAATATAACAAAATTCATTGTCAGTGTAAAATTATTTTATAATATGCATATATTTTTTTCTCTTAATGATTATAAAAGTATTTTAAATAATACTTAAAATATTCCTTGTTTGAAAAGTGATAAATAGAATCATTTTCTTAGTTTCATGAAATAATTTTTACTACATTTTGTTTTGACTGAAATTTTTTAATACATAAAATAAAATAAAAATATAATAAGGTACCAGAAAAAATTTTAAATAAAAAAAATAAAAAACAAAGCACACACCTCACCTGGAAGCTAACACCTTCTCATCATTCATTCATTCATACAATAAACGACGAACCGTTTCAGAGGTAACCTAATTTTCACGTCGTTTTGTTTTTTCCCTCACTTTCTCGCAAATCAAATCAAACACCGTAACTGTTAACAGAACCATTTTGTTTCAATTTGTGTAATTCAGATCGATATGGGTTTCGTTGTAACCTCGCTGATTTTCCTTGTCGTCGGAATCATTGCATCCCTTTCTACCAGAATTTGCTTCAACAAAGGGCCTTCTTCTAATCTGTACGAATTCAAATTTCATTTATTGTTACTGTTCTTAATTTTTTTTTATTGATTTGGGTCCTTAGGTTAAGGTACTGTATCAATTGGGTACGAAATTTGAGAGAATCATAGCATTTCTAGGTTTAGTGAATTTAATCAAATGAGTAGTGTTGGTAAATTTGTATATAATTATATTTTACGTGGATGTCTCTGTGGGCTTTTTAAAATTTGGCTATGATATGGTTGAAGTTATAAAAAATAAAAAATAAAAGGTTTTTTTTTTTGCTTGAATTTCTGTACTTCCAGTGCCAAAATTTAGACCTAAATTGCTTGAGTTATTGATGATAATTTGCATTTTGGTCGTTAATTCTATTCAGTACCAAAATTTGTCATGAATTGTGTAGGAAAATGTCACCTTGTTGTGAACTTGTGATGTACTGAAGTAGGTTTCGAAGATGATATGCAATTGGTCTAAATAATAGAGTTTTAAATGTTCTTGAAAAAAAGCTCTATTTTTTGTGTCTCGCTTCTATCTCTCTAAAGAGAAGCGAAGTAAAGCTTTGTGTTTGAGCTAATATCTTATTATTCTGTTGCAGATTTCACCTCACTTTGGTCCTTACTTCAACAATATGCTGCTGGATGATGTAAGTGTGTGGTTGATTTACATTCCTAGTTTAGTTCGTCTAATGTTTAAATTGGCATTGCAATTCAGAAAAATTTCATAATTAGGGTTATTTCCATGGCAAGGTATTGATCACATGAAAAAGTAGTATAGTAAAACTCCTCGCCTATGTAGCACCATAAGACATGTGGTTGCATAAATTCACCGCTTCCATTTTTTTCATTTTATTACATGTGTCAATGTTGTATCTAGTGTCCTTTTATGCAGCAATGTTTCATAGCTTCTCACTCCCCTGGTTGAATGTATTTATTGTGCATATTGAATGTCTTGAAGTTGTTTGTTCTAATACCTGCTCTTTTCCTTTGTCACTACCAAAACCATGCTACTAGCACACAAATCAAATATTGTAGTCTATTTCACAGAACTTAGTAAAGTAATTGAATAGGAGTAAATAAACTTTGTGAAAATGGAATATGTTTAGATAATCATGCATAGCCATCTTTCGGCTTTACTTTTGTTTATAAATTATAAAGCAGGGCATCACTATATTTCACAAGTAGACAAAAACATATAATGGGAAACTCTGTCTTGTTCTTAAAGTGTAAATTAACTGTACTATATTTGTATTTTGTAGTGATGTTACTAAATGGAAATGTTCAAACTTTGAGCGGTCTTGAATCAATAACTGATTTAAAGCTTATCTTTTCTTTGATGCAAGTATTGCTATCATTTTTATAAGCCGATGTGTACATCATGCGCTCTATAACTGTGTTTTTTTACATGAGAAAATTGGATATAACTTGGGTACTTTTTTATTTGAGCTCTAATAATGAATTTATGATAAAATTGAACAAACACGTGGAGAGGATGTTGTCTTCCCTATCCCAAGGAGTGTATACCGTCTGACATTTAAGTCCAGTAAAATCAAGGGTAGGAAGACATTGCTTAGGTGAATCACAGTATATTTGGAAACGTATTAGTATGCTGCTGAACATGCGGCGGTTCACGTCTTCGATTCATAGCTTCTTTATGAAAGCACATTTTACCATGATTTGGTCACTTTCCAACATGCCGTGTTTTTTTTGGGAGTATGTTTTATATCAAAATCTTGTCTGATATAATAGGTAGGGAGGAAATTATGCTTTACATTGTATGATAGAGCATGATGCTTTGTTGAATTAGTGTTATTTTTGTTTTTGGAATACATTTTCTTTTGGTTCAACAATAATTCTAGCTTGTGAATCTGAATAGCCATGTCTTGTTTTATTGCGCATAACTTAACCTTTTCTTCTACACCATTTAGCTTACCTTGGTTGTTGATTTGTTTTGTCAGGTGGGCGATTGTATATCTTGCACAGATGAACCCACTCATAGTTCCCATCTTGAGTGATGGCGAATAAAATTTTGTACAAACAAATGTAAATTCCTCAAGTAGGGTTACAAATCACAAGTTGGCTGCTTGAGAGAATGTGGTTTCAGCTCTGGTTAGTCATTCAATATTGGTGGTGTTTCAATTGAATTTTCCTTTGCTGTGTGACATTACCCATGTAAGTTACAATTGATGTTGTATTAAGTTCAGAAATTATTAAATAGTGGGGGTATATATATTGAGGAAATAAGTTGATGAAAGGAGATTATTTGGTTTCTGTATTATATGAAGAAAATAAGTGATGAGACTCTTGGTGTATGATTCTACAAAAAAGAATGAGCTAAGCTCGTGCTATTAGCGAGTGCTATTAGCGAATAAATTATTTCGATTATTCTTATCATATGTTAAGTTTTATTGATGATGATAATGTTTGGCACAGGAAGCTACAATCACATAAAAAATCTCTTATATTTCTATAAAGTATGCATTTGGATCTCACAAATTCTCTGAAAATATACATTCAAATTTCTAACCAAAGAAATTTAGCAATTATTTTAAATGTATACATATCAACTGATGTTAAGTGTGCAAAAAATAGTCTTCTAAAACTTTTCCACAACACATTCAACAAAAAATTTAAACTCCTCAATGCTTCTGTGGTCAGCCCCATCACGCAACAACGGTGGAAAGAATAGCCATGCGGCGGTCGACACCACAAAAGCCACCGTAATTGGCCCAGATATTGCCCAATGTACTCTCAACTTATGACCTAACAACTTCACCACACTAACCTCCAAAACCACACACACCCCATGAAGCACAAAGAAACATGTGACTTCCCACGTGGGAGTAACACGTGTGACATAGTAGAATATCAGCTCATGCATTAACCCAGAAACGAGAAAAGATGCAATAACTCCAGACAATGGAGCCCATTGAGGGCCCAACAAGGTTTTAGAAAATAATATTTTTACGGGAATATATACGGTGTGTCGCAGAATGTATGTTACCATGAGGTTCCATCTTTTCCCCCAAAAATCACCCAATGAAGATGACAAATAAGGCTCATCAGACGGTAATTCAAGCTCAATCCCAAATAAAACATTGATCAAAATGTTGAAAATTCCCAAAACAAGATCCAATAATAAATATACAAGACTACAATAGAGTCCCACAATAATAACTATTGGGTACATCTTTTGTTTTTTTCTATGGTCATTTAGGCCTATGAGGAAAAAACCAATAAGCAAAGCCTTAATTGGAAGCAAAAGATTAAATTTTGATTGTTTTTTGTTAAGAGGGTGATTTTGTTTTTGGTTAATTCTAATTGGGAGACAAGCAAATATGAGAAAGAGAGGAAGAGATTTTGATGGGTTGGAAGAGAGAGGACCCAAATCAAATGTGAATTGAAGAAGTTTGAAGTTTGTGAGCCAAGTGATGAAGAAGGAAGTGACTCCTATTGGGAGAACAAAAGAGAGTTGCAATGGTAGGAAGATGAAAAGGTACAAAATTGGGGACAAGGAAAGAAACCTTAAAATGCCTTTTGGTAAGTTTGAGGATATGAAAAAACAGTAACATAGTGAGGCTATGATTGAGAGCCATACCTTGATTAAGGTCTTGATTTCAACTTCAAGTTCAATGCAGTTTGGACTTAACATGATGATGATTTCAATGATAATGTAATCTTCACAAATAGTCAAGTGTGTGCATTTTGTTTATGAATATGAAAATATATTATATTATTGACAAATGTATCCCATGTCATCCATGTGATTTTGAGTTAAATAATTGAGACTTGTATTACTCTGAAATGCAATGCGTGGGGAGAAACGTGCACCTCCTTGGAGTATTTGTCCTTTATTCAGACATATAATATGATACAATTTTCCAAAATTTTATATTTAGTGTATATATAAGTCTTGTTTTTAGACTCTAATAAAAAAATATTGAAACAATTGAAAAAAAGTATATTTGTTTGATAGTGAATTGAAAAAGAAATATTATGTAGTATAAGTAGTCTCTTTCAGTTATTAAATAAGAGATAAGAGTATTTATTGTTAATCTATAATTTTAATGAAGTCAAAAGTAAGGATAAACAGTAAGTATTTATCAAAATTATCTATCTAATCAAATATTTAAAATTGAACTCTCTTATTTTAAAAGTTTTTCTATTAGTAACATGATACCTTCGATAACTCTTTACCGCATATCTGTATAACAAAATTCACTGTTGGATTGAAAGCTAACATCATATAGATCATGTTCATAAAATTTAACAACAATCGAAAATCATTTGATATGTTAAAGAGAATGACCAAAATTAACAGTTTTGTAAGACGTTGGTTTTTATGCATCTCATAGACATATCAAACGATTTTTGATTGATGTTAAATTTTATGGACATGATCTATATGATGTTAGCTTTTAATTTAACGGTAGATTTTGTTATACGATGAAGAATTATCGGGTGTATCATGTTACTAAATTTGATACCTTAATGTCATTTGATCATGACAACAATAGACATGACAACAATACTCATATCCATCTGAACATGTCTTGAGTTTAATGGAGAAAATATGTTTTAATTAAATTCAAATTTAGATTTAGATTTTCTCTAATTCTAAATTATAGATATGAGACGAGACACTAGTACCCATTCTTAATCCACATTGTTAGTAATTTAAAATATTTGATTTAACTAATTTAAAATATTATTTTTTTGATCAATACATTAATATTTAATTTTTAATTTATTATTTAAAATATTTGAAGTGTTTGTTTGAAATATTTTAAGATTGTTTTAATCTATCATTTTAATATTTGTTAGAGTTCAATACGGTTGTTTGAGTTTTGGTACGAGAAAGGTAAAATTCGTTTCTGTTACGCCTTGTTGTCATATCTACACATACGCACACAGACTTTAGAGTCTCCTCTCCCATTTTTAGTCGTGTTGTCAATTGTCAGACGTTTGGAGTTTCCCCTCTCATTTTTGTTAGTTGAGTTTTCTGATTGTTTTTTCCCTGTCTTTGAGAATATTTCTTTACATAGAGAATGTTGCCTTCAAAAACTTTATTCATGGCGAAAAGTCGGTTTTAGAGAAATCTATACAAAGATTAGTTGATTCTATAAAAATTTCATCGATCAAAAAATTATTACAAATATATGCACCATATTTAAGAATGTAATTCTAAAACAATTTCAACAATGCAGTAGGATATTGAACAATGAAACTAAACATCAATGTTACTTGTACACTCTTTATTACACCAAATACCTACACTGTATACTGTTGTGTGCAAGTGTGAGTGGTTAAAGTCCCACATTGCCTATGAATGGATGGAATGTTGGATTTATAAGAGAGATGACTCATTTATCTAACACCTTAAGGTTTCGGGTTGAGATGTGGTGTTTCCCTCTCTTATGGTCCTAGAACATTGGTCTCATTGATGCTCCAGACCCTCTTGGACTCCCTAACACTGGTATCAGAGTTTTTTTGGTTCGATCTGAGGATAGGAGTTCTTAGTATGCTCTGTGGTTGCAGTTTTGTATGATCTTCCACATCATAAAAGAAGGGTGGTGTTGTCAAAGATGTGTTGCTACAATCAAGATTACACAAGGTGCAAGTTTATGTCGGTGGTGAATAACTTCAAGTGGAATTTATTCTTCATGATAAAGCATATAATTGTCGGTGATGACAATAAATTTTTTTTGGAGTGGTTTATCTTCAAGTGAAATATATTCTTCATGAGAGAGTATGATAGTTTTTAAAACTATGATTGTCAGTTAAGACAATTTGAAAATTCTTGGAGTGGTGTAGCTTCAAGTGATTATACTCTTTATGGTGGGAGTATGATTGTTGGTGAAGACAATGAAGTTGATGTATTATTTTTAATCAAGGTGGAGATTGTTGAGATTGGTTGAGAATATACATGTTGATACTCTTTATGGCGGAGTATGATTGTCGGTGAAGACAATGAAAGGTAATGTATTATTTTTAATCAAGGTGGAGATTGTTGGGTTTAGTTGAAAATATATATGTTGAAGAAGTCCCAAATTGCTTAATTTTGTGAAGGAATAGGGAGTCCAAAGCTATATATAGGATTCAAGTTCTTCTAAGTCCCACATCACTTAGTTTAGTGATGGAAGTGGGAATCCAAGGCTATATATAGGATTCAAGTTTTTCTTTACAAGTTATATCAGTAAAAAACACTTTAAACTTGTATTTGACTTTCTTTGTTCTCTTATGCTCTTGTATTAGAGTGTTGTGAGATGTAGTTAAATATATGTTTTGGAGGATGTGGGTGTACTGGGGGTATGGGGTATTGAGGATATATTATGTGTTGTAACAATTTTCACGTAGTGTTATTCTCTAATTGTCTACTGACAACGGTCGTGATTTTTTCTCCAATTTTAGAGTTTCCACGTTAATGTCTTGAATTGTAATTGTGTTCCTATTTTTTTCTCTATGTTTTGTTATTTTCCCAACAAGGTTTTGAGTTGAGATGTGGTGTCTCCCTCTTTTGTGGTCCTGGAACATTAGTCTCATTGATGCTCTTGACTCTCCTGGACTCCCAACAGTGGTATCAGAGACGTGGTTCGGCTTTGTGGGAGAGCGGGGGCTGGATTCGATGTAGGATCATGTTATAGGATATGGGGGACTCACATTTATAGGGGAGAATGTTATGTGCAAATGTGAGTGGTTAAAATCACACATTGTCTATGAATGGATGAAATGTTGGATTTATAAGAGAGATGACTCATTTACCTAACACCTTAAGGTTTTGGGTTGAGATGTGGTGTGTCTCTCTCTCATATGTTCTTGGAACATTGGTCTCATTGATGCTCCCGACTCTCCTAGACTCCCCAACCGTGGTATCGAGGTCGTGGTTCGATTTTGTGGGGGAGCGGGAGCTGGATCCGGTGAAGGATTCGGGGTAGGATCCTGTTATAGGATGTAGGAGACTCACGCTAGTGGGGGAGAATGTTGTGTGCAAGTGTGAGTGGTTAAAGTCCCACATTGTCTATTAATGGGTGAAATGTTGGATTTATAAGAGAGAAGACTCATTTACCTAACACCTTAAGATTTTAGGTTGAGATGTGGTGTCTCCCTCTCTTGTGGTCCTGGAACATTAATCTCATTGATGCTCTCGATTCTCATGGACTCCCCAACACATACACTATTCACCGTATTTATACGGTAAACAGTGAATAATAATTTTTTAAAATATATATTTTTTTAAAAAAATATATTTTTAAAATATATTTTATAACACAAATACAAGGTTGTGTTATTAACCAACTTCACAATTGTATTAACCACAAAAATGTACGTCATTAACCACTTATTTTACTTATAACTCATTAACCACTATCACTACTACATTAACCAATAAAATACATACTATTAACCATTTCTAACATTAAATTATAAATGTATTAACCAACTTTTACACTTAATTAACCAACTTTATTTACTGTTTAATTTTTGTATTTTTGAGAACTCATTAACCAAGTTATGAATTCTATTAACCAACTTTATACATAATATTAACAAAATTTCATTTATTTTTTATATCAGAACACTCGATTATCAAACTATGAACTATATTAACCAATTTATAAAACTCAATTAACCAACTTTACTTTATAGCTTAAAACTATTTTTTATGTCAGAATATATATTAATCAAACTATAAACTATATTAACCAAATTTTGATATTTTATTAACTAAAATAATTTTTTTAAAATAGAAAAATATATCAAAAAATTAAAATAAAATCAAACACTATTCACAAATTTGTGAATAATGTTTTGGGTGTGGGTGTATGACGTGGTGTAAATATATTATTTATCCAAACTAAATTGTTTATCGTATATATTATTTCTCCAAACTAAATTGTTTATCGTGGGAATTTTGAAGATGATTGACTCGTGGTACAATTTTGTTCAACATCGCAAAAATACTTAAAGAATGAGACTTAGTACGTGAGTAAACCTAATAACTAATCTGGTGGTTTTTTTTCTCAAAATTATTTGCATACGAAAACAACAATTATGAATATGCAACAACTTTGTAAAAAAATTAATTGTAAATAATAATGGATGATTATAGTATATATTTATAGTTGAGAATAATTCCTAATGAAAGAAGCAATCAGACTCATAGAACAAGTTTCACATCGTTTTAGTTCTATAAATAATCAATTAAAACCGTTAGATTAATTAAAATTAATGGTTAAGATTTAAATAATCGAGTGTTAATTTAAATCCCTCCATATATGAGGATGAGATCAATTGACGCCAAAGTCTCATAACACCAAATTCTACCGCTTAATATTATTAATCTAGAGGCTAAGATAAATTCCCTTAAAAAATTTGTGTTAATTTTTAAGTGAATATATCTTAACCTTTAACTTAGTAATAGTAGTAAACAGTGGTTGAGTGTTCCCTTAACGCGAATTGTAGTGGAAATGGAAGAGAAAGAGCAGGTGGTCTAATCCTCTTTTAGAAGGAAAAGATTCAAATAAACATCATTTCTTTCTCACTTAATCATATTAGTGGTTCGGTTGTGGATGAGTGTGATGGACAAGATTGGTTTTTCAATGGGATCTATGAATTTCCGGAGGAACACCAAAAAAGAATACTTGGTTACTTATACAAAGGTTTGTTGTAACATCTCAATTTTATTAGCTATTTTATTAATTAGCTTATTTGGTGTTTTTATTAATTGTTTATATTATTTAATTAGGTGGTATGATATTTATTTAATTTGAGTTTTGTGCTAATTTGATTAATTAGACTATTAGTAAATATTATGAGATAATATGTTATTATTGCGCCTAAGTAGTAGAATTATAACATTAGGAGAATTTGTGGATTAAGCTCAATTAACTTGAGAAAGATAGTAAGAGAACTAGGTTAGTTTCATAACTTTTATTTTGGAAAAAAGAGGAAGAGAATAGAAGAGAGAAGAGAAGATGATTTGTGAGATTCTTGAAGATAGAAGAAGATTAACTTGAGGTAAGAGTTAGAATCCAAGTTATTATATGTTTATATAATTGGGTAATGTTGTGCGTATGCTTTGTGTATAATCTCTTATTCTTTCAATTTCATGGATTTGGAAAATATTAGGGTTTATGTTAAATTCATGAGATTTGTGCTATTAAACATGTTTTGGTATAAATTGTTGGTAATATATGCTAAATACTGGTTGTAAGTACTATTACTCGTTGTATGCAAGTGGTTTAGAGGAGTAGAGACATCCATTTGTGGAACTGGTTGCTCTGCGATTTTTCTGCAAAATCGCGAGTCCGCTAAGCGAGCTCAGGCCGCTAAGTGAAGTCTGAGAGAAAATTTAAGAAATCGTGAGTCCGCTAAGCAAACTTGGCCCGCTAAGCGAGATTACGAAAATGGAACCTTTATATTTTACGTCTGGGGACGCATGCTGGGAGGCCGCTAAGGGAACCATGTTATGCAGAGTTTTATAGAACTTCTAAATATCATAACTTTTGATTCGTAACTCCATTTTATGCACCGTTCGAAGCATTAGGAAGCCAATGTAATTATCTATATGATAGGATAGGATTGGTTGGTACTTATTGAATTAATTATGATTTTGTTGTGTGAATAACATGTAATTATGTATATGTGAGTTATGAATCGATGAATTATGGATGACATTTGTTGGTATGTATGAGATATGATATCTATGATATGTGTGATTGAATTGCTAAGTGCTAATTGATGCTTTGATGATTGGTTTGAATTCATGTGGTGTAATGTGATGCAACGTTGGAAAGATATGATTATGTAGTTTAAGAGGTTGAGAATCATCTTATTTGCATAAGTCTTATTTGTTGCACACTTACAATAGCATGAGTCTTTGAAAGAGACAATGTCGGATAATATCATGGAGATTATTTGCTTGTCCCAAACCTAACGAGTATGGGGTTTAAACGCTTAACGAGTATGAGGCTTTGAGGTGGTTATCTAGTTCGAGAGATGGACAATCGGCTTCCCGAAAATGATAACTGAGGGATCCACATGCATATTGCATAGAGTCACACTTGAGCCGCACGTGTCAGTATGAATTGTTGTGGTGTGTGATCATGTGATATGAATGTGTGGATATTAGTTTTTGTTGATATGCATATATGTGGATTTGGTGAATCATTTGACATGAATTGTTGAAAGCGTTGTGGATGTGATATATGTGATTGAAACATATGTGATTGTAGACGTGATATATATATATATATATATATATATATATATATATATATATATATATATATATATATTAGTGATATATGTATATATGTGGATGTTTATTATTTGTTATTGTATATTTGATGGTATTTCATTGTTGAATTATAATTGTTGGTTTTGGTAATTGGATATGATTACTCGAATTATGAAACTTAGTCGAATGAGCTAAACATGTTAAAATTGATATATGGTATATGAATGCATGTTGAGAAGAGTGATGAATTTGTGAAATGTATTCTTGTTGTGTCTTGCATTTCCCATTATTATGTTTATCTTTAATAATTTGAATTCTCACCCTTCTGTTTGAATGATGTTCATCGTGACATCGTGCAGGTTCCGACGAGTAGTGAGTTTATCCGAGGATTTAGCCGAGGAGATTTGGTTTATCCTTTGATTAGGTAGAGAGTCAAATTCTCTGACCATGTAAGACTTGGGAAGGATTATTTGAACTCATTGGTTATTTGGATATTGTTATCTTTTCGTATTTGACATGATATTTGGATATGTTGTTAAATGCTATGTTGCCTAGATTTTGGATTTCATATAGCATTGTGATTATGTTATTTTGAATTGGTAAATGAATATAGCATGGGATATATTCATTGAAATTGTTTGAGTTGTATTTATTCTTCCGTGTGCGATATGCATTATATATGAAAGCATGAAGTGTCAAATTGTGTTACAATATGATTAGTGCATGATTTGTATGTTTGTTCTAGGTTTTCATTGCGGTGAAAATAACATGTGACGCCCTTTTTATTATATGAATATGAGTACTCTATGATATTTGTTATAATTTGGGGTTAGAAAAGGGGTGTTTCATTGGTCATGAGTGAAGGAGATAGAATTCTATGCTTCGGTGACCTAAATGTAGTTGTTCTTGAAAATGAAAAGAAAGGGGGAAATAGAAGAACCGTAAACCAACTCTCTTGGGGGCAACAATCTATGGACATTTGTGGTTTCATTGACTTAGGATTTGAAGGGTATTCTTTCACCTGGAAAAATGGAAGGAAAGGCAGTGATATCATCCAATGTCGTCTTGGCCAAAGCCTTGCTAGAAATGGCTTCACTAACAAATTTTCCCTAGTTAAAGTGAGTCGCATCCCACGGTACGGTTCTGATCATGCAGCAATCAAAATAGTTTTAGAGGCAAATTTAGGAGTATCAAAGAGGAAAAGGAAACATGTTTTTCATATTTGAGGAGGGATGGAGTAGAGACCCAAGATGCAAAGGACTTGTATACTAGTTGTGAAATAATTGTCTTATGCAGGTTACAAATAAATGTTATGCAATGCAAAACCTTGAGGAGCATTTCAAAGAATATCGTGTCGGAGCTGTTGACCAGAAGTTAAGAATTGAGTCCAAACTGAAGGAAGAGGATGGATGGGATTTTAGAGAGGAAGTTATCAAGAATTACAAGGCTATGGAGAATCAAAGAAATAATCTCCTTCATGTTGAATAGATTATATGGAGGAAAAAGAGTAGGGCGATATGGATTGAACATGGGGACAGAAACACAAAGTTCTTCCATCGGAAAACTGAGCATAGAAGGAAAATAAATTCCATCAAGAAACTCAAAGATGAACTTGGCCACTGGTGGAGAGGCGAAACACACTACAAGAGGCTGCTTATTAGCTATTATTATGATCTATTCTCCTATTTAAATCCTGATAATGTTATTGACATTTGTTATATGGTGAATGGAAAATTGATGCCTGCACAAATAAGCTGGTGCGAAGGTAGTTTTACTCTCCAAGAAGTTAAAGAGGCTTTGTTCTAGATGCATCCGCTTAAAGCGCCAGTGCCTGATGGACTCTCTGCCATTTTCTTCCAAAAGTATTGGCACATTGTGGGTGTGGAGGTTAGTAATATGGTTCTGGATGTCCTAAACCACGATAGAGATCCTAGGAATTTTAACAGTATGCACATTGCCCTTATCCCCAAATGTAAAAACCCTTCAAATCCAAAATATTTTAGGCCTATTAGTCTTTGTAACGTGGTGATGATATTAGTGACAAAGATTATGGCAAACAGAATTAAACACATCCTTTCGGATATTATTTATGAGGAACAAAGTGTGTTTGTCCAAGGCCGATTAATTATGGACATTGCTCTTCTAGCCATGGAGTGTTTTCACTAGTTAGAGAAGAAAATGAATGGGAAGCGTGGAGTCATGGCTCTGAAACTTGACATGTCGAAAGCTTACGCCAGATTGGAGTGGTTTTTTGTCACGGAGGTGCTCTCTTCGATGGGATTCCCAAGCCATTTAGTGAACCTCATAAAGAGATGTATTACTTCGGTTTCCTACCAAATTCTCCTAAAGGTCAACCAAGCAAAAGTTTCATCCCAGAGAGGGGTCTCCGACAAGGGGACCCCATCTCAACCTATCTTTTTATACTTTGTGCTAACATTCTTTCAGGTTAATTGAAGAAAGAGGCTCAAGATGGAGGAATCCAGGGGATCCAGGTGGCTCGTCAAGCGCCGGTGATCACTCATATGTTCTTTGCGGACGATAGTTTACTCTTATCAAGGGCAAACTCTTAAGAGGCTGAAAGAATCATGGAAATTCTGCAAAAATATGAGCTTTCCTCGGGGAAGGTGGTGAACCTTGATAAATCGGAGGCGTCGTTTAGTTGAAATGTTCGTGAAAAGGGAAAAAAATTTGATCCGATCAAGGATGGGAGTAAAGAATGTCACAAGCAATTAGAGTATCTTGGATTGCCAGTTGTTCTGGGGAGATCATAGAAAGAGATTTTTTGCTTTAGTTATTGAGGGAGTTTGAAAAAACATTAAAAGGTGGAAAGAACAATTTCTATCTCGTACAGGGAAGGAAGTCCTTATTAAAGCGGTGGCTCTGGTGATCCCAACCTATATTATGATTTTCTATAAGCTACCGACAACAATCTATTAGGAAATTGAATTGATGTTGGCAAAGTTCTGGTGGGGGTCAAAGAATGGAGAAAGAAAGGTGCATTGGTTGAGCGGGGAGAAAGTGGACAGGGCAAAAGGAGTGGGTGGCATGGACTTCTGAGGCATAAGAGAATTTAACACAAGCCTCTTGGGAAAGCATTACTGGCGTCTCATGAAGACTGAAAACTCCTTGGTGGGGGAGAGTATTGAAAGGCAGATATTATCCTCGAAGCACAATTGAGGAAAGTTCGGTTGGCTTTGCATCAAGCTATGCTTGGAGAAGCATCTTCAGCTCTAGAGACTTAATTCAAATCGGGGCGCGTTTGAGGATTGAAAATGGGGAGAATATTTTGGTGTTTAAGGACAGTTGATTCCAAACAATTCGGGTTTCAAAGTTCGGGGACAGGCGGGAAATCTTGACAAGGAAGCTAAGGTTAGTGACCTTATCGATTATGATTTAAAACAATGGAAAAAAGAGCTTATTTACTCTAATTTTGACCAGGAGGAAGCCAAAGGAATTATCAGCATCCATATATCCTTAAGGAATAGTGACGACACAATTATTTGGCATTTTGAGAAAAATGGTGACTATTATGTCCGGTCAGCATATCATCTCTGTATGCAAGAAAAAGCGGCAAAAATCCTGGACCCGTCATCTATTCCTTATCAGAAGCTTTGGAAGGAAATCTGAAGATCCCCTCTTCACACCAGAATTCGCAACTTCACGTAGAGAATGGCAAAGAACATCCTGTCCACAAAGACTAATCTGGAGAAAAGAGGCATTTCTTTGGATACTTCATGTTCTTTCTGTTTTTCTACTATTGAAACGGTTGAGCATCTGTTCATGAATTGCGAGTTTGCAAAACAAACTCTCTTCTCCTCCATTCTAAGCTATCGCGTACCCACTGGAATTGGTCTTAAGGACTGGATGTTAAGCTTTCTAGAATGTGGGGATTTATTAAGCATCAAATTGGTTTGCACTATGCTTTACAAAATATGGTTGGCCCGTAATGTAAATTTTTACTAGAATAAGCAGTCGGATCCAATGTGTGTGGCAGAGGAAGCTCTTGGTAGTGCGCTGGAGTTCAACAAATGGAACCCGAGTTGCAATGGCAAAAGGCCAACTCCTGCACAGGTTGGGGAAAATATGAGGGACCTCCACGTTTTGCAGGTGGACGCGGGAGTTTTCGATGATGGATTGGTGTCTTTGGGCTGCATTATCAGGGACCAAACAAAAGCTATATCCTTGGCTGCTAGCAAACTTAATTCAATGGTGGTGGAACCGGCAGTAGCAGAGGTGATGACCATTCGTTGGGGTCTCTTGTTGGCAAAGGATCTAAAGCTGGAGAAAATTATCATTCAATCAGATGCTCTTCTCGTGGTGGATTGTATTAATTTGGTTGCAGATTACGCTGTCATCAAACCTATTGCTGTGAACGCGTTAACAGCAGTGATATCCATTCGTTGGGACCTCTTGTTGGCAAAGGATGTTCGCAGCAACAGCGGTGATGGCCATTCGTTGGGACCTCTTGTTGGCAAAGGATCTAAAGCTAGAGAAAAATATCATCTAATCATATGCCTTTCTCGTGGTGAATTGTATTAATTTGGTTGCGGATTACACTGTCATCAAACTTATTGCTGCGGTTCTCGTGGTGAATTGTATTAATTTGGTTGTGGATTACGCTGTATCAAACTTATTGCTGCGGACTGCAGATAATGTTGATGCTCACAAGGGGATTTCAGTCTATGGAGTCTTCCGTGTCTTTTCCATTTGCTTTTTCTTCTTAATGAAAATCTTTTTCCATAATAATAATAATAATAATAATAATAATAATAATAATAATAATAATAATAATAATAATAATAATAATAATAAAAATGGATATGAATTGGTGCCATGACAACTTAGTGTTAATTGATCCTAAGAAAGATCTTAGCTCAATTTTTTTATTCAAAATGAACAGATCAATGATGCCAAAGAAATAACTTATCTCACTAAAATCCGAAATCTCTATGTACAATACATATATATCAAAACTCCTCAAGTCTAAACCATACATTGTATGACATGTTAAACCTACTCATCAAGCCAACCTGCTGAATGGTGGAGTGAATATTCATAATTAGGACCAGCTGCAAAACCTGCCGGCACAACACGATCAGGAGTCTGGAAACTTTTAGTCTCACTACGAGTTTTCCTCTGATGGCTAGACACTTCTTTTACAAGCCGTGTTATGGTTTTGGCTTTTGAGACCGCCCCTTTTCCTTTAAACAATTGTGAGGCCACACCCAGTCCTCTTCTATCATTTTTCTTAACTTGTGTTCTCTTCCCAGATGTCTTCCAAGACTGGCTAATCTTAAACTCATGTTTCTTATCACTCTCCTCTTCAAGACTACCATGCCGTGAACTTCTTTTCTGACTTTCATTTACGCATGCTTCTTCTTCTTGAACATCAGTTGACTCTGGGAGATCATGATTCAGCACCAGCTTGTCCTCAACATCTCCCAACTTTTGCTTTCCTACCATACCCTCCAATAATATTGAGGATCTGGCTTCTTTAAATGAATCCACCAAACTACACGCAAGGAAATTATCGAAAGTACACAAGTACAAATCAATATCATGCTAAATAAGTACATAAATTAATGGAAAATTTACACCTAGTCTAGTTTGTGAAACTATTAGCTATTTTAATTTTCTAAATATGCTCATTTTAACTTGCTAATAAGATATACTCTTAAAATGAACAATTATGATGAAAACAACTATTTTGGCCTTTTCATTATTTTCAAAAAACGCACATAATTAACACGTAAAATTAACACAATTTAAGAAATAAAAATATAAAATGTTTTGAAACGGGGAACACGGCCTTAGAATTCAAGATTCTTAAAAAAGGGTGAGGCATTAATGTGGCAAACATTAAAACAGAAAGATGCCAAAAAGGAACAAAAGAATGAACAGGCAAGAAAATCAAATTAAATAGACATACCCTTTCTCTGAATCCGCATCCAGTGGAGACAATACACTTCTAATAGGCTTGATTGACAGGGTCTGATTATCTGCATCATCAAGCTGCTTGCTTTGTTTTAAACCTTTACTCACAGGAGCTGGAGGCAATGTAGTTCTTATAGGTTTGATCGACAGGGTTTCATTGTCTGCATCATCGACCTGATTGTCATGCTGGGTTGGTTTAAAACCTTTACTCATAGAAGCATTCAATTTCTGACCAGTTAGGTTTGAGACTGATTTCTTATTTTCAGTCAAAACCCTTCTGGATGTTTCATTTGATGTGTGATTATTTGAAGGCAGTTTTCCAGTCACTTTAAATCCTGCAACAGTGCTCTTCCCAGATGATTTATCAAAGCCGACATTGTTCTCCAATGCAACTCTTTCTTTAGATGCTTTACACCCTGCTGTGGTGCTCTTCTCAGACAATTTATCAAAGCCAATATTGTTCTCCAATGTAGCTGTCATTTTAGTTACTTTAGATCCTGCAGCAGTGCTCTTCCCAGATGATTTATCAAAGCCGACTTTGTTCTCCAATGCAACTCTTTCTTTAGATGCTTTACACCCTGCTGCGGTGCTCTTCTCAGATGATTTATCAAAGCCAACATTGTTATCCAATGTAGCTGTCATTTTAGTTACTTTAGATCCTGCAGCAGTGCTCTTCCCAGATGATTTATCAAAGCCTACATTGTTCTCCAATGCAACTCTTTCTTTAGATGCTTTAGACCCTGCTGTGGTGCTCTTCCCAGATGATTTATCAAAGCCAACATTTATCAAAGCCAACACGGTCTCTTTATTTACTTTAGATCCTGCTGCAGTGCTCATCCGAGATGATTCATCAAAACCAACATGGTTCTCCAATGTAACTGTCTTCTTAGTTACTTTAGATCCTGCTGCAGTGCTCCTCCCAGATGATTTAACAAAGCCAGTATTGTTTTCCAATATAACTCTCTCTTTAGTTGTAGGCTTCAACCTCGTACTAGAAGTGTTAATTTCCCGAACACTAGCTTTAGCATCAGGGAGTTTTATATGATCTTTTACAGGAGTCCCAAGCTTCTCATTGATCTCATGATTTGCAGTGCTCTTCCCATATGATTTAACAAAACCAACATTGTTCTCCAATCTCTCTTTAGTTGTAGGCTTCATCCTCTTATTAGAAGTATTAATTTCCCGAACGCTAGCTTTAGTGTTGGGGAATTTTATATGATCCTTTACATGAGTGTCAAGCTTATCATTGATCTCGTGATTTGCAGTGCTCTTCCCAGATGATTTAACAATGTCAACATTGTTCTCAAATATAACTCTCTCTTTAGTTGTAGGCTTCATTCTCTTATTAGAAATATTATTTTCCAGAACACTAGCTCCAATGTCGGGGAATTTTACATGATCTCTTACAGGAGTCCCAAGCTTATCAATGATCTCGTGATTTCTAGTCCAATGAAATGATAAATAAAATTACACAGGGCTTTAATAAGGACAAATTTGAAAAACGAAAAAAATTAACAGAATACTTACAAGCAATATATAAGAATGCGATTGTGTGGCAAAAGACCTTCCCAAGCCCTTGTTTCAACACCATCGATGTCAAAAGCAATCCCTCTGCCAAAAATCAACTTGAGAATTAACCCCGTATACAATATCAATTAGAATCATAAAAAGGGTAGAAGCAAAGTAAAAGAGAAAACGTACATCGGCAAACATTTGCGATGATATGACTTTGGACATCGGTTACAAACTCCAAATTGCAACTCATGTTCCATCTTATTCTCCAATCCTTTACAGACACAACAAAAATGAATTGGACATGTAAAGGGTTTCCCCTCGGCAAAATGTTTCTCAGGAGGAAGTAACTTTGCGACACAATGTGGATGGTAGAAACGGTCACATGTTTCAGAAGCACATTTAAAGACCTGAAAAAGGGATTATCAAAACTTTAGTTCCTCACATCATATCAAAGCTCTTCTGCTCATAACATAAAAACTCTGGTTTCAAAAAATCATTAGTATCTTAAACAGTCCATTAAAATCAATGCCAGATAAAAATAAAAATAAAAGACACTGAAATAAGAAAACCATGTGCCGAAATCAGCATATCACGGGAATGCATGGTAGGAAAACAAGGATGGATATGCTACATAATGTGTTATGTGCAAGGTATGCTTTGAAGAAGAATCGGTTTTACAAGGATTGAAAGCTCGTCTTTTCAAAATTTGTCGCCAATACGCAATGAGTTAAGTAGATACTATTGTTGAGAAGGGAAAAAATCCAAATAAAATAGGCTTGTTTTGTTTACAACAGACTGCCTCATACTTCTAGATATTTTAAATCACACAACAGGTTGCCTCATTCTACATGGCAACGGATTCTCCTCTCAATGCATAATTTTTGGAACAAGAAATATTTCGTTTTAAAAAAACTAACAAGGACGATCGAGCACATCATTTAGCAACTAAAAACATATTCATGAACTAATCAGCATGAGAAACCTATTTTATTTTCTACAGAAATACCTCGGCACCCTTATCTTTATCAGACGAACCCAGCTTGCCACATGCAAAGCATTGATGCTGACGATATTCACAATTTTTACAATAAAATGTCTCAATATCCTGCATTTATTTTGCAACAGGCAAACAAATTTTTACATCATTATCTGAAGCGGAAAAGAACAGGAAAAATAAATATTTAAAAAAAAGAAAAACATCAACATACATCAACTTGCTTCTTTGTAAATCCAAGAGAATCACACATAGATTCCCTACCATCCGCCTTAGTAGCATGAAAAGACCTCATGCATGCTCCATCACACCTGCAAGAAATTTGTTAAAATGTATTTCGGAGATACTGGAAATGGTAAAACTATAAGTTAAATGAAGGACTTAGACTTAAATGGTTTGTCTTTAGACATGATTCACAGTAGAGAAATTGGCTTTGTCTCATTCATATAGACAGTCCAAATTAGTGGCAAAAGACTTTTGATGTAATTTGTTTGTATCTTTAGGAAGAATTATACTAGAAACACCCTTTTTTTTAACACACACTCTTTTGTTGGTTGAAATTCAAATGGGTCCCATTAAATAAATTCTAGGACCTACATGATTTTGTAAAATCTATTTGAATTCCAAGTTTTATACTAGAAACGCCCTTTTTTTTTAACACACTCTTTTGTTGGTTGAAATTCAAATGGGTCCCATTAAAGAAATTCTATGACCTACACGATTTTGTAGAATCTATTTGAATTCCAAGTTTCCAGCCAATAGAAGAGTGTGTTCCAACCAAAAGAAGAGTGTGTTGTTAGTACTCCTCTACGTAGGATTATATCGTAGAATCAATCAGTTGTTCAATTTTGGAAATAATTTTAGGACTTATTTCCTGATTATTTATAAAATTTCACAACTTGTTTTTTTATTTAAAAGTGATAGATATTTCTCATAATATATTGTTAGTATAAAATAGTACTACTGGTTCATTAGCATTTTGTACCCAAATTATCGGGCGTCATAACAATACTTTATAGTCATTGATATATAATCAATTTAAATAAGCTGATAAGAAGAAGAATTCATACATTATAAGATCACCACCATTGTCACACATTGCACAAACGGAATCAAACAAATCATCCTCTACTTTTGAGTCTTCATCAGTTTCTTCGATGATGTCATTGTCACTATCTTCAGATTCCTGAAATCGAGTAGTAAAACCTTAAATATAAATTATAATAACACATGCCTAAATAAAACGAATATAAGGGATATAATATTTCAGACAAATCATTTCTGATTAAATAAATTAAATTAAATATGCAACAAACCTCATAAGATAGTTTTTCATACTCTGGCTTGTCCCCTAAAACTGTGCGCAAAAGCTGTTTACATCATCACAGTATTCTCATTAATATGAAGCACACATGTGGAGAACTACAAAAAACAAAGTATCCTAACCCCTCAGAGCCTTTAGTTGAACAAATCTTTTTTAGTTATACTTAATGAGTAAAAGAATTTTTTAATAAAAGAACAAAAATTATATTTAAATTTTAAACTCTTATAACAAAAATAAGACGTGTGTAAATCAAACATAACTGAAGAAAAGAAAATTTTAAGAGTGCACAGAACACAAACCATTCATTACTTAAATATGTTATGACTGCATTATTTTCCAAAAGTAAAATGCAGAGAAGGAAAACGTGGAGAATATTAAAAGAAACAGGTTAACCAATCAACACTAGTTTGCAACGTTCAAATCGTTTACAATAAAGCACTAATCAAGATCATACACCTTATCTAGTTCGTTCCTGTAAGCAATCCACTTCGTGCACATGATATTCTTAAGCTAGAAATCTCATAGATCTATGACTAACTCAAAACAAATAAGGATCATATAGCCTGATTAATAGTTAAATACTTAATAAAAAGGATGCAAAGTTATTAAGTTTGATGCATTCCTCCTCTTCCACTCAACTAACAATGTCAACCAATGCTTTTGACATACTACTATTAACCATTCACAAATTACTGATAAACACTAGTCTTTAAGAAGTATTCTGAGTCTCGACAGATGCCACCCCATTCAAAATTCTACTTAAATATGTCATGTTGTCCGCCATATATTTCAAATGATCAAAGAATATGATAAAGTAGAACCATTTCACCGCTGATACTGTGCCTTGAAAACCAAGAGAATAAGCCAAACAAATCCAGAGGGTTTACAAAAACAGCTAATAAAATCTTTTTTGTATCACCCAACACATGAACACAAACACCATCTTCGTGGCAACTAATTTAAACTTAGTGCAAAAGTTAACTTCTATAAATTAAACTCATTGCTAAAATATAAAAATACAATTTTAATCACAAAATCAACCCGTGTTTGAATGATTAAATTTCAATAGGGGATTGGGGAAGAAGAAGAAAAAATAACAGTTTCCTATTAAGAAAGAAAATACAGACCTTAGACCGAGCAAGGAAAACATCTCTTCTGGTAGCTTCACCAATCAAAGGCATATGATCCAGTAAATCCTTGTGTGAAGGTTTAAACCCATAAGAGCTACAAAAACATTCATTTAAAAACCATCATAAAATGCACTTTTCACATAAACCATCACTCATCAACTTTAGAAAAAGAAAAATACCTCAAATCTCTATCCTTACACAAGTTACTCCAAAAAGAATCAGTAGATAATCGAGGTTTCCTCTTAACACAATGAAGAAAGTAAAGCGTAATTATAACAGTTTTAACAGTATCCTGAAAGCTTTTCCGCGGCTTCTGAAGCTTAATCCACCTCCTATCCTTCGACAGCAACAACACCTCAGGCTTTAAACCAGAAAGATCAAACTTCCAAGCAGTAACCTGCATGAAAATCTTCTGCAATCCACTATCTGAAGTTCCATGCAGGAATATCTTCCCTCTGCTGCCATCATCAACATTCGAAACCTCGGAATCTCTCCATTTAAGCGGCAAAACAGAAAAAGATACAGGCTCATCATCGTCATCTTCAAGATGATAATTCGATACAAGCAGAGACTGATACTCAGTCTCGGATTCATCATCTAAATCAGCGAATCGTCTCTTCATCTCAACAAATCCTTCTACACTATCAAAATACAATGAAATCAAATTAAAAACAACAAATCGCAATGCTAGCTATGATTCTATGAATCAGAACACAATTAGGGTTTGAAACTCCGTATAATAGATCTATGAATCAAGAAAACCCTAACTCCTAAATCCGGAATCGGAATAATAATGCAGAAAAGTGAAATTAAGAACAGAAAAGGAAAGAGAGAAAGAGAAGTAACCTTGAATTGATTATCGATGAGGTTGCGATGTGCGAGAGCGAATGCGATTGTGAAATCGAAATCGAGAGAGTGTGTGGTGAGAGTGAAGCTGAATAATGAAATTCTCGTGTTGCTATGGAAATAAATTGGATCACGAATTTTGGCTTAAACCCTTTTGTACTCGGAACGCTTTTGCCGCTATTTCTCTGATAAGATAATAGAGACTCATGACATCGATTCACTATTTGATTAAAAGGTAAAGATTTGCTCGTACAAAATATTTCATCAAAAATATGTCAATATTAAATAAATTAATTAAAAAATATTTATATAGAAAGTTTTTATTTGTAAAAAAAAACAAATTGATTTTGTATATATAAAATATTTTTTAACTTTTTTTTAATCTTTTGTTTGCTGTGTGAACTGATATGATTTATAAATAAAATATTTATTTAAATTTATTAGATATATATGACTTTGATTTGATTTGATTTTAGTTTTAAGTTTGATATTATTTGAAATCGATTCAGATTTAATAGTTAATTTAATTTATATTTTACTTTTATCCAAATTCACCCCTCATTCATCACCATGATTCATTTGATAAAACCATTAGAATAGTTTTAAATAAAGACTTAAAAAATATTTAATAAAGATATGGTAATAGATCTTTGGGTGAAAACTATCATAACTTTACTAATTTTTTATAAAGTTGCAAGAAAAAATATCTTATTTATGGTATTAACATGTCTTATTTGAGTAGATAAGTCCTATCTAATAGAAAAGGATAATGATAGAGATTGTATTAAATTCATATTTTTTTTAAGAAAAATAAATATTTGTTTGAATTAAAAAATCACATCAATTTTATTTATTTTTAAATTATAGAGCTTATTCGATTGAGATTTAAAGGATTTTAAAGATTTTTTTGTTGATAAATATATTTGTAGTACTTTTTTAAAAAAGCTTTTTTGCTTGTAAGTATCAATAATTTTTTTAAAAATTATGAAGAAAAAAAAACAGCGTGCACTCATAGTATTTAATCAATATTTTAGTAAACTCTAATAAATTTTGAGAAATTTAAATAAGACAATCATAATTTTTTTAAAGTTAACGGAATTCATAAATATTCAATTAAGATTATTCAGAACTTATAAAAAAATTTAATTAAAAAGTCTATTTTAATAGATTTTTCAACATAAAGGATTTTGAAAGACTTCTTTAATTAAAAATATGCATACCAACATGAAAGAGTCTATTGACTAAAATGAGAATATTTCTCCACATGCATAAAGAAACTCTTAAAACTAGAATAGAATATCGCTAAATAAAATTCTCAACATGAAAGAATTTTATTTAGCGATATTCTATTCTGGTTTTAAGGGTTTCTATTTTGATTTAGTTTTGTGTCAATCATGCATCAAAATATGAGCTTAGTGCATTTGCATATTTTTCTCTTTTAAGTTAAGACTATAATGTTTTATAAAAGGCAAATTTTCATTTTTAATGAAGATGAACAAGTCATTCTCTCCATTTAATTAAACTCGTGTTTGGTTTTATTCATTTGTGCCTAATAGTTGGAATCTTAGCTCTATTTAGGCCAAAAGAAGAAAAGAATTGCAGAGTTTTATTTGACTTGCAAACATAAAATAGTTTAAACACGAGGGTTTAAAAAATGTCAAGAAAAGGTCATTTAGTCAAAACACGACACTATACGGTGAATGAATGAATCTCAACCTCACGAAAAAAATAACAGTTAAAAGAGTTAAAGAGAACATGAAATTAATCAAACTAACTAATGCAAGTTTCTTTCTTTCGGTAAGGATTTTATGATGTAAAGCTCCAACAACATTGCATTAATGGTGTGATTGAAGCATTACAGATGAGGATCTCACTTATATAGATGTGAGAAAATGAAAGAAAAGTGGTTACAACAAACTTCAGCTAGGTAGTTACACAATAACCAACTAAACTAACTATTAACTAAAGAATTTTAATACTCCCCCTCAAGTTGGGAGATATATGTTACAAATTTCTAACTTGTTTATAAGAGCATGGAACAAATTCCTTAGGAAGCTTTGGTGAGAGGATTGGTCAACTGGTGTTTCGATGGTTCATGTATCAACCTAATGAAATTTGCAGCCACATGTTCCCTAATAAAGTGACAATCTATGTCAATATGCTTGGCTCTCTCATGACTCGTTGGATTATTCGCCATTTGAATGGTCGATGTGGTGTCGCAAAACACCTTACATGAAGAAACTTTGATGTCAAAAGCTCTTAGAAGTTGTCTTAGCCACAATAACTCATATGTGACTGAAGCTATGGCCCTATACTTAGCTTCAGCTGATGATCTCGACACAGTGACATGCTTTTTGGACTTCCAAGATACTAATGATTCTCCAATGAAAATACAAAAACCAATGGTGGATTTTCTGGTTGTTGTTCAACTTCCCCAATCTGCAGTAGAGTATGTAGAAATGTGAAGTGAGGGATTTGATGAGAACATTATTCCTTGACCCGACGTGCCTTTTAAGTACTGCAAATTGTGGTTGATCCCATTTATATGTTGTTTTCTAGGCTTTGACATGTATTGACTGAGCTTATGCACAACATATGAAATGTCTGGTCTTGAAATGGTAAGCTATAAGCCCCGTCCCATGTTATAAGCAAATTTCACCTTTTTAGATTCATTGAATAATTAATGTATCTAGACTATATATAAACCAAATACATTAATTATTCATGAATCTAAAAAGATGAAATTTGCTTATAATATTGGACGGAGGGAGTAATAGTCTGCCAATGATCCTTCTATATTGAGAAACGTCTTCAAGTAAATGACCTTCTTCATCTTTAAGATTTGCACTAGGATCCATAGGTAGAGAATGGGGCTTAGCATTCACACATCCTGTATTGATGAGCAGTTACAGTGTATATTTCTTTTGACATAAGTGTATCCCTTTGGTAGAATAAGCAATCTCTAAACCAGGAAAATAATCCAGGTCTCCCAAAAGCTTTAACATGAATTGAATTTGAAGCATGTTTTGAGTTTCTTGGACAAGTTTAGGATCAGGATTGGCAAGGACAATGTCATCTACATAGACCAAAAGGACAACAAGAGAACTACTCATTCCTTTTGTAAATAGGGAGTGATCTGCTGATGACTGCGTGTCATGACAGCTGTGGAAAACTTGTGATACCATTGTCTCGAGGCCCGCCTTAATCCATAAAGATATTTGTTGAGTTTGCATGTCAAGTTCTCCCCCTCACTTGGATAACCAAGTGGAAGATCCATGTAGATTTCCTCAAATAATTCACCACTTAAGAAGGCATTATTAATGTCAAGTTGGGTCAACTTCCATTTCTAAGAAACAGCCAGACTGAGTATAACTCTGACTGATGTGAGTTTTTCCACTAGTGAGAAGGTATCTCTGAAGTCAAGGCCATGTTGTTGAGTGTAACCTTTTGCAACAAATCGAGCCTTGTTTTTATGTAAGGATCCATCAGCATGATTCTTGATTTTGTAAACCCATATACATCCAATGGTCTTTTTTACCTTTTGGCAGAGGTTGTATAGTGCAAGTACCATTTGCTTCTAATGTTGTTATTTCTTCGTTCTTGGTTGTACACCATTCAGGAATTTTGGCTGCTTGATGGTAGAAACGTGACTCATAGATAGATGCCACATTCATGACATATTCCTTGTATTGTGAAGACAAGTTGTCATAGGATGACAACTGAAAAATGGGATAAGGAACATGACACACAAAGTTATTGAGGTTAGGAGGAGTTCTACGAGGCCTGTTGGATCTTCTGAGTTCAGGTGGATTGTGGTAATGTGGAACAATAGGATTTGCATTAGATATATGGTCTGCAAGAACATTGTTGTCAAGTTCCTTATCAGTAAAGTTTGGCATATTATCTTCATGGTCATGGGGAGAATGTACACAAACACTATTGGGTATGACTACATTATGAAAAGGGTCATCATGTGTGTTATTGTCATAAATGGAGTGGAAAGGAAAGGTATCTTCATGAAAAACTATGTCTCCATAAATATGGAAGATGTTAGATACAAGGTCATAAACTTTGTAACCTTTATTCCAGCAGGATAGCCAAGAAATACACGAGGAATAACTTTGGGTGTAAATTTGTTTCTTTGTTGAGGGATAGTGGAACTGTAGCATAAGCAGCCAAAAACTTTGAACTCAAAATATGTGGGTAATTTGTCATAAAGAAACTCAAATGGTGACTTACATTTCAGGTTAAAGGAGGGAGTTATGTTTATGATGAAGGTGGTTGTAGCTATGCAATCACCCAAAAACCTGCCTGGCAGCTTGGCTTGAAACATCAAGGATCTTGCTACACTTAGCAAGTGTTGAGGCTTTCTTGCCACTACAAAATTCTGCTCATGTCTGTAAGAACAACAAATTTATGAATGGTGCCTTGTTCATGAAAAAACTGAGTTATTTGCAGTTTCTTGACATTGTCAGATCTTATAGCTTTAATAACCTTGCCAAATTGAGTTTTCACCAGGGCAAAGAATTGTTTTATCTTGATAGGAGCCTCTAATTTGTTAGATATCAAGTAAATCCATGTAAATCAACTGTGGTCATAAAAAATTGTTAGAAAATATGAATTTCCATCCTGAGTAGTTTTTCCTAAAAGGTCCCATAAATCACAATGAATAAGATAAAAAACAATAGGAGAAAAATTATTATTAGACTTGAAAGGAAGCCTTTTCAATTTTGCAAGAGGACAAATGGTACATTTATTGGAATTAAAATTAGTGGGCACAATGAGTTTTATTTTACTACTAGCATTTCTTAACATAGAATCAGAAAGATGTTCTAATATATGATGCTATAGTTTGGCATTGTTATTGTGTGAAAATGAATTACAATAGTTAAGAGTATTACAAGACCTAAGTGAGCTATCATGAGACTTGAAATTGTTGGTCCTGAGAATGTATAATTCAGATACGAGGTCACCCTTGCCAATCATCTTAGATTTTTTTGTGTCCTGGATGAAAAAATAATGACTGTCAAAGATCAACTTTAGGCTGGCTACCAAAAACAACTTGGCAACTAAAATGAGATTAACATGGAATGCGGGAATGTAGAGGACATTATCAAGAATCAACTCATTATTTATGATAACTTTTCTAATGGTCTTTACCAGAATTTGGACTCCATTAGGAAGAGTGACAAACTTAGCTATCAAGGGTTGATAGGACTCAAAAAGGGAAATGTTGCAGTAAATATGTGAAGTAGCACCTAAATCTATGATCCAAGTACTAGAGCATTGTGATTTATGTGAGTCAATAGTAGAGAAACTCATATCTATGACTGAGTTGACAGATGAATTGGGCTCAGAAAATCCAGACTTGGACATTTGAGCTTACAGATACTCAATAAGCTGCTGGAAATTTTGTGAGGACATGGGTGTTATATCATATCTTGCAGCATTGCTTGAAATGTTCTGGTCATGAACATTGTTGCTTTGTTGCAATGGCTTAGATCCTTGAGTAGTTTTCCTATATCTTAGAAGATAACCATGAATCTTGAAGCATTTTTCCTTGAGATGGCCAAGCATTCCACAGTGAGCACAAGTTGGTCTTTCTTTCTTGTAGTTCTTGGAACCAAGTTGAACAACACATGCCATAGGTTTTTCACCACGAGGAAGTGAGATGAGTTCTGTTTGCTTCTCATCTTGAGTAACCATTGAAAGAACAACATTTATGGATGGTAATGGATCCATAAGCAAGATTTGACCACACGCCTAGTTGAATGATTCATTGAGTCCCATCAAGAAAGTAAAGGTGTGCTCACTTTGAAGATGATCAACAATAGGTCGCACCCCACCACAGTGACATGTATGAACCGACCTAAATTCACTTAATTATTCCCACAACAACTTGAATTGAATGTAGTAAGCACTTACAGTTGAATATCCTTGGATGCAATTCATAAGGTTCTTCTTCAGTTGAAACACATGAGGCTCATTTTTTTGCTGAAACCGATCATGCAACTCGCGCCATATCTGTGTTGCATCGACTCCATATATCACACTTGCAGCGATTTCTTAGGATACTGAATTGAGAATCCAAGATGACACGGTGTTATTGTTTCGCATCCAAGAACGAAACTGAGGTGAATTTTCTTCAAGTTTTAGAATTGTGCCATCCACAAAATATGTTTTATTCTTACCATTAAGGGCCATGATCATGGCACGGCGCCATGAATTGAAATTATCGCCGGTGAGTTGTTGAAATACTAGGACAACTTCAGGATGGTCAAAAGAGTGAAGGTAATAGGGATCATCATAGTTAACCATGAGAGAAAGGAATCATGAGGGAAAAAATGAAGGAGAAGAAGATGACGATGACACACGGTTACAGGGGTTCGGAAGCGAAAATCAAAAACTTTCTCCTAATATCATATTATAGTAAAGGGATTGTATGATGCAAAGCTCCAACAACATTGCATTAATGGTGTGATTCATCAAGCATTGCAAATGAGGATCTCACTTTTATAGATGTGAGAAAAGAAAAATGGTTACAACAAACTTCAGCTAAGTAGTTACACAATAACTAACTAAACTAACTAAAGCTTAAGTAACTTAACTATTAACTAAAGAATCATTATCAATGAAATATATGCTCACAATTGAACCAAGTGCATTGAGGTCGGAAGTGATTAATGATAGAAAAAGTTATGTTCTATTTGATGCAAAACCAGCCATCTGAACAATGGATGGACTATAGTACATGTGTGTTATACCAATAAATTACAAGTATATGACTATGTTGAACAATGGAATTATTGCTTTTATTGGCACTTTGGACATTTATTAGTCAAAATAAAAATGTCTCACTTGCAATGTCTTTGTTGGTGTGATTTTGAATATGTTCATAGATGCTTCTCTGAAATCCTCACTTGCAATGTCTTTGTTGGTGTGATTTTGAATATGTTCATAGATGCTTCTCTGAAATCCTCATGCATCTCCAAAATATGAGGATATTTTAAGTTTTTCACGAGGGTGTGATAGCAACTCATTGGGTACCTCTACTAATTCCCATTTATCAGTCCTCTCTCCAAAGAACAATAAATTTGTGTACATACTATAATACTATTCACATCTATTCTATTCTATATGTTTGTACATTAGACATGTAACATCTTTACCATGTAGTTTGAGGTTTGTCTCAACCTTTGCTATTATATATCCATTCCGGTTCTAACAAAAACAATGCATGTTGTGAAATAAAAGTCTTGCAAAGTGGACTCAAAATAGCTCATCTTCGACAACTCCGCCATCAAACTCGAGTTGTGAAGAGACTGTTGTATCATGCATGTTGTAAATGAAAGTCTTGCAAACTGAACTCAAAATAACTCATCTTCGACAACTCCGCCATCAAACTCGAGTTGTGAAGAGACTGTTGTATCGGAAGTGGTGTCATCAACACTCAAGTTGGAGAAATCACCATTAAGGGAGGAATATGCTTCATCGTCACCGCAAACAGAAGGTGCAGGGGAAGCATCAGGTGTTACGTTAGTGATAGTGCTGACAGGGGAAGGAAATGAATCTGTATCTTCGGTCTGTTGTTGGAGACTCCAGTACATTATACTAGCTGCTAGAGTCAGAATCATCTTCTGATTAACCTGTCATAAGTTCAACAAAAAATTAAGCACGACTTCGATAATGTAATGTTCGGTGATATGTATGAACTTGCATAAGAGATACAAAAGAAACACACTGGTGGTTGGAACTATACCTCCATGATATCCTCGGGTAACAAATATATGGAACAACCAAGCTTTCGAGCGACACTGATTATGTATGTGGCATTCAACTTCTTTTCATCATCTATAATTTCAGAAGCAGCCAAAAGTTAATTCAATTCAACAAAATGATAGAGAGTAAACAATTGATTTAGTCCCTTAACTATCATACTCTCTTATTTGGTCCATGAACTATAAAAATAGGAAAAAATGATAGTTCATAAACCAAATAGGAGATTGAGTGATAGTCATTGATTGTTTATTTAACTATAAAAATAGAAAGCCAAACTCAATGGTATTGCATTTGCATGGAATCATACCACTTTCACCCTTGGTGACTAGGTTCCAATTGACAACCCTTGGCTCTACAGCACTCAGAAGTTCAAGGAAAAAGAGTCCACTTGATATGCTCTTATCCTGCAACACATAAAATTGTATTGAGATAGTGTCAAACAAATAAGTCATTGTTTTAAGTCTTTCGCTGTCATGCATTCCTAACATGAAGTAAAAGAGAATGTTTAAAAAAAACCTTGAAACTCTGAATGTGAGATGTTCTGCCAATGCTATTCACTTTTCTGTTTGCCCATTTCAAGATATCAGTATCACTGATCTCCTTTCCTTGGGAATGAGATCGCAAATTTTTCAACAGTTGAAGCATTGTGAATCTCATCAACTGCCACAATAAAGCTGAAAAAATAGAACAAATTATCATTACATCATGAAGACCGAGTTTGTTTCCTTTCCGCAACACGCACAATACAGTACTAGTTGAGGATTTAAATACCAAGAATTAGCTTCTTATTTCCTTGCACAATGTCATTGCCAGCTACATTGACTAGAGAGAACTTCAGTTGTTTACTGACTTTTATGACCTGATTGCAGTTCTCGACTTTTCTGAATGGCATTCTTATTGGGGGTCTTGTTGCCTGTTTCCAGTTAACCGATCCTGGAAAAATCTTGTCTAGAACTTCTAGAAGTATCCACCTACACACACACAAAAATAAAAAATAAACGAAAGTTGAAAATATACATAAAAATAGATCCATATTATGATGATTTAAAGTGAAATGATATTGATACATACCCGTTTCGAACATCCTCAAATAGATTATTTACACGAGTAGAAATTCCAAGACTATTGATCCACATCCTGAAGCATCTCTCTTCTCTACATGTTTGCACATCTTCTGTCATCATCTCAGCATACGACATCTTTTTAGTATCTGTCGATAGGCCACTCCTGCAATTTATAATAAAAATTGTATCAAAATCCATTTCATAGCTGTGATGACATTGTTGTGCAGAAAGGAATAAACCTAATGAGTAAAGTTAGTTATACAATTTAATACCTGTGATGAAATAATTGTGCGACAAATGCAAGATTAAGATTTGAGGTACCCTCGGTAATATCTCTCGAGTTTAGGTATCTTTTGCAGCCCACTTTCTCGGCATGCTCAAGCACAAGATTTGCTCTATCATTGGCATCTTTAGTATCTAAGGTGGATGGATTGCAATGTTCGGGAGCAAGGACATTAAGAAGATACGCATAAGCCTCTCCACTCTGTAAATGTATCGGCAAAAATCACTTAAGGATTTTGAATTGATAATGTCTGGATTCAATGTCAAATTATAGAGACAAAATGCTCATAAATCCAATGAAATAAATAAAAACTCAGCTTCCTAGAAATACATTTTTTGAATTGTGAACCTTTGAGCACGGATAAATACAAACAAAACAATCAAATTGTAAGATAGTTAAAGAGTACAAAACTTTCCTAACAATTAAAATGTTATTAAAGAAGTGTTCGTATATAAACCTTCAAATCAGAAGAAAAATTCTTGACAGTTTTCTCGTAACCTCCCCTCTGGAGATGAAAATTCATCCATTTTAATAGAACCTTTTCAGGAGACAAATTAAGAAGCTCTTCAATGTCCTGAGACCAATACAAAGTAAGATTAATAAGTTATTCAAAATTTGATTTAATTGGAATGGATTATAAACATTTAATAAGAAAAAAAGTTGAACATCTCATTACTTGGCTATCATCAACCAACTCCACAAGTTGAGGCGTCTTTTTAAGGCTGAGATCCGCCAGAAGTTGGATCTGAAATTACAGGAAAGCGAGAAACAAACAAGTAATTAACCATTCCATATTCAAGCGATCTATTAGGCCATTAATAATAGAAACATATAAGCAATTCAAATAACTAAACTAAAGTAAAAAATGTAAATGATGTTATAAAGTTTAATTGTTTACCTTTATGATTTGGGAAATCAATCCTAGAACAAGATGAGGCTGCAACATAAAAAACCAAACAGTAATGTCACAAACTATAAGA